>NW_027363094.1:302500-417500 GCF_046119375.1 Phyllobates terribilis
CTTGTTGGACGGTGAACCTTCGGCCAAGCCTGAGGTCCAGAGCACTCTGGAAGAAGTTTTCATCCAGGATATCTCTGTACTTGACTGCATTCATGTTTCCTTCAATTGCAACCAGTTGTCCTGTCCCTGCAGCTGAAAAACACCCCCATAGCATGATGCTGCCTCCATCATGTTTCACTGTTGGGATTGTATTGGGCAGGTGATGAGCAGTGCCTGGTTTTCTCCACACATACCGCTTAGAATTATCATCAAAAAATTCTATCTTCGTCTCATCAGACCAGAGAATTTTATTTTTCATAGTCTGGGAGTCCTTCATGTGTTTTTGAGCAAACTCTATGCGGGCTTTCATATGTCTTGCACTGAGGAGAGACTTCCATTGGGCCACTCTGCCATAAAGGCCCGACTGGTGGAGAGCTGCAGTGATAGTTGACTTTGTGGAACTTTCTCCTATCTCCCTACTGCATCTCTGGAGCTCAGCCACAGTGATCTTGGGGTTCTTCTTTACCTCTCTCACCAAGGCTATTCTCCCACAATTGCTCAGTTTGGCTGGACAGCCAGGTCTAGGAAGACTTCTAGTGGTCCCAAACTTCTTCCATTTAAGGATTATGGAGGCCACTGTGCTCTTAGGACCCTTGAGTAATGCATAAATTCTTTTGTAACCTTGGCCAGATCTGTGCCTTGCCACAATTCTGTCTCTGAGCTCCTTGGGCAGTTCCTTTGAGCTCATGATTCTCATTTGGTCTGACATGCACTGTGAGCTTTGAGGTCTTATATAGACAGGTGTGTGCCTTTCCAAATCAAGTCCTATCAGTTTAATTAAACACAGCTGGACTCCAATGAAGGAGTAGAACCATCTCAAGGAGGATCACAAGGAAATGGACAGCATGTGACATAAATATGAGTGTCTGAGCAAAGGGTCTGAATACTTATGACCATGTGATATTTCAGTTTTTGTTTTCTAAATAAATTTGCAAAAAATTTCTACATTTCTGTTTTAATCACACGCTGATGACCTATCTTATGAAAAGAGTCAAGTCCCAGACAACTGTCTTTTACTCTTTACTGCCATCTTCCCCATGTTTAGGGTGGATAGTGTAGGGCGCCCATTGTTCATACCCAGAATCTATGCCTGTTCCATGTGCAGGAGGTGTGAGTTGTATATATTACACAAAGGTCAACATTGGAGATGAACTCCAATCCTGACCGTTTTAACCCCTGTGATCAATAGTGACTTTATTAGTCAATAAAGACTCATTCAGACGTCCATGGTAATCAGTCCATGCACGGACTTTCCCGACCCTAACGTGACTGCTTTATATATTTCTATGAAGCTGTAGACACTCCTGACCCGAGGGCATGTCATTCTGTACGGGGAGTTGGGGAGGAGCGTCAATGTTACTTTGTAACCGCACAGATTTATGTGTCATTTATGTCCATTTTATAGTATTGGGGTAATTCACCTGGGGGATCTAATAAATTCCAAATCATCAAATATTCTGAATTATTACATGTCCGTCATAAAGTATACAAACCTCCCTTGGATTGGTATATAGAGCCCAAAAACAAGCTGCTAATTCAAAATGTTATCAGGGTAATTTCCTAATTTTCTGCTCAGTTTCTTGCTTCTGATCTTGTAAAATTCCCCATTCCATTGCTGATCTGTGCCAGATTATCTGGTTCATTAACCCTCGACTGGTGAGGTGGGGTTTATGTCACGCAACTGGTGAGGTGGGGTTTCCTATACCCCAGTGTTTAGAAATCTCTTATTTTTACAGAAAATGCAAAGATCACGTTTGTTTTAATCGTTTTCTTATTGGCGATTGATTGCATATGAGTGTAACAAATTTTTGACACCCACAAATGGATGGAAGCTAGTGAGACACGTATCCTCATACCAGCATTTTTCAATGAATGGCAGCCGAACAAAAATTCCCTGGGGTGTGGCGACCCCCACCTCACCAGTTGAGGGTTAAAGGGATTTTCCTTTAACCCGTTGGTGCAGCTGTTTTTTTTGTAACTGTGCACTAGTCACCTTCCTTGGGTCCAGCACAGGGTCTCTGCCACTGCTCCCAGTGTCTGTTACTGTCCTTTGGCCTCACGTCGACAGCGCTGCAACCAATAACTGAGATCAGCAGCTTTGCCCGAGTTAACGGCACTACTTGCTCAGAGTCACTGAACTCACTGACTGGCTGCAGCGCTGTCAATGTGACAAATAGCTGACACTCTGCATTAGACCCAGAGAGGGTGAGTAAAGTATTGCTTTAAAAAAGAAAAGAAAATTGTATTAAAAAAACTGTAGTGTAATTCTTTAGCATCTTCTATAAGTGCAGCATAAATGACTCTAATGCTATGTCCGTAAAGGACAGCGGCCCAATCTAATCTATACACACCAGCACACACACAACACAAGGGAGTTTACAAAAATATTCTAATTGCACATTACGGAATAAACTACTTTACATACGTACTTTGTACTGATATAGTCACAATTAGGGTAATATTGCTTGACAACATATTTTAAAATATCTTAAAACAAAAATCTATTTCTGCATATAAATTACAGCCAAAATATGCAACACAAAATAAAAAAATAGATCATGATTTTATTATACTCGTCACAAAAATAAGCAATGATGGCATCAATAAATAAACCATAAATAATATATATAAAAAAACACACAAAACCCTTTGCAATCAAGGAGAACTCCCAAAAGACCTGCGGCTCCACCGTTGGGGTTTGCTCACACACAGCGCTTGTGCAGAATTTTTTTTTTTAATTCTTTGTACCATAAATAGCCACAAAATCTCATTCCCATGTTGCATATTTGTTTATTGACCCACGGTGCGTTCTCAATTCAGGAAGAAGCATGCACCTTTTCATGAACCGTGAGCGTCTGTCTGACTCCAGCACACCTCCTCATCAAGACCAATGTGAACAGCGCCGCTCTTGATGACTCTGGCCCCATCTCTTTTAGGATCATGTTGAGACTGGACAAAAGTAAGAGCTGCTCTATTTTTTGCCCTCATTCATTTCGAGGATTAGTGTCCCTTTAAGAGGCTTTCCCTTTCATTGTTTTTGGGAGTTCTACTTTTAAAAGGGTTGTCCTGGATTAGAAAATGAAAACTCTATTCCCCACCTTCCCCCGCAGACACGGCCCCATGTCTGTTACTGCGGCTCAGCCCCTACATCGCTGGGCTCCCACCCCAGGCACAGATCATGGGAAGAAGACGCTGCTTCTGACTATCACGGACCTCACTTATAAGCTGCATCTTCAGAAGATTTTGGAATCTGCAGTTGGGAGGGACGGTCATTTTATGATGATCTTCCTATTACATCTAGTAGCTTTGTTCTTGTATTGTAGCACTACAAGCGCTTGTAAACTCGTCTATAAAACCAATATGATATTGGTCACAATGAGCAGACAAGTCAAGAAGTGAGAACGATTATTCTGGTAAGATTATCCATGCAATTTACAAAAAAAACTAATAGCAGCTTCAATGAGCATTCAAGATGGCAGCCGTCCGCTATGCAGCAGGCAGACACGTAAAGGATGGCGGGGGGATACTACACAACATTGACTCTTACCATATTAGTACTAGCCCAGTAATGTGACGCTGAGACCCCACATGTAACTACCGTGCAGCACGAATATAAAAGGATCAGTACGTTTTCTGAAAACCAGTGTCGGAAGCACTTAGAGAGAACCCTATGGCTCTTAGCCCCCAGATAACATGCAAGGATTCAAGTACGCGGGACCCCGCTAATCCGCTGATGGGCCGGATATCTGCAACGTACAGAGCTGGAATTCCTACAGAAATACAAAAGTGACCAGTAAATTCTGGACTATAAATTCTTATTATCTGCTTTATTTGTATCTTATTTTTCCACCCCAATGTATTCTCAAAAAAGTGATGGGAAATGCAATGTGTAGGGCCATCCTATAGGGACCACAGCTGATTTTTCAATTTCTTTGGGGTTACTGCTCTACCTCACTTATATAAGTCAATAAGAAAGTCTCTCCCCACTATATTCTGGAGACCTACATAAAAGTGCCAAAGCTTTTTGTTTTTTTTTCTTTATTTCCTCCAATATTGTATTCATACAGGAATGCTTCCATTAAAGTTTGCAACATACTGTACTTTTTGGCATCTGTTTGAAGGATGGACCTATTTTGAAGTTCTGAAAAGTCTAATAGATCTGTACCGATACCGATTAATAATTAAAGGGGTTGTCCCGGACTTTAACATTGATGGCCTTTCTTTAAAGAGGTGGTCCACTACATTGTATAATGACCCCATCGATTTACACATGTTAACTAAATAAATGTTTTTGTAAATACCTCCTGCTTCCATATGTACCTGTGGGTGGCGCTATTGCTGACTGCTCAGTCTGCATCACGTGACCCCGGCTGCAGGTATTTGAAAGGTGTAATTTGATGGGGGCATTATACAATGTAGTGACCACCTCTTTAAGATAAGGCATCAATGTTTGATCAATTGGGGTGCTCATTAGCGGAGCTGCACTGCGGAGCTCTGTGGAGGGAATAGTGGCTGCGGCTGCGTACTACACATCTGCCCCCTAATGATTTGAATGGGTGGCCGATATGTAGTACTCCGTCAACAGAGCTCGGCACCTGAGCATTTCTGGCCACCGTTGACACAGGAACAGCTACAGCACGCACTATCAATCAGACATTGATGATCAAGTATAGGCCTTCAATAAAGTCTTGGACAGCCCCTTTAAAGTCTCCAAATGAGATTCTGAAGTTTTGTTTCATTGGCAGTCTATGTGGAAACAGTATAAAGTTACAGAAGATCGGACCGATGGTATACCATAGCACAAAACATTAGTCTTTAAGGGATTATTCAGCCATAGACATTGGGTCATGGTTTTAATCATGTGACAAAAATCACATTGTTTTACTATAAATTGCTGTGGTCACAGGCCAAACAGTTTATGCTTGCGTCCTTTTTTTCGAACTTTTCTCGGCCAGGTGGCAAGAACCTTACATGTGATAGTCATGCCTAACATAACTAGGAGGTAGGGAATTAATACCCAATGTCAGATCCTGGATGACCACCATTAGTCTACCAGCAACTTACACAGAAGCAAAGCACATTCAGATCTTTCACACAGTGGACCTAAACCCGAAAACCATGTAAGTGTCCATATTTCCAGTACAGGGCACCTTTGTCAATGACAAACCTTAAATATACAAATATATTGGGACAGGATTCATGCTCCACGGACATGTGGTTTGAAATCATGAAAGGAAACAAAATGCATTATAAGGTTGGCTCTTAAAAAAAGATAACTGTTTCTGAATATTCCCGGAGGCTGCAGACACGCACTTAAGGCGTAGAGCCAATAAACGATGAACGAGCGCTCATAGGAATCATTTCAACATACGATTATTGGCCCATCTAACCAGGACCACAATCGGCAGACAAACTAGGAAAGCACCGTTTCATTGGGTGCGATACATTTTATGCATTCATTAAAATTCTTAACGGCAGCACATTACTCAGTGTAAACAGGAGACGTGCTGCTGATAACAGGATACCAGATTATTAGCGATCATTGTGTCCCCGTCATTGTTTCGTCAACCTGTGTATGCACTTTTCCAATTGTCAGTCGTTCAATTGCCTGGATCAGACCGACTATATAGGACATTAGTATCTGGTCTCCGCTGCACAAACTACCACTGATACATGTGAACAAAGTCGATATGTTTTTTTTTCCCCCAGTATATCCCTCCCAGCTTACATCACTCCCTATAAATAAATAGAAGCACTAATATAATAGCAAGTGGTTAATAAGACCTCTAAGCAGTCAGGAACACTGCTTCATCTGAATCGGGATCCTTCCCACTGTCCTCGCTGGGTAACGAGTCTCCACCACTCGGAGACCGGCAGCTCAAGTCCTCCACCCCAGATTCCTGGTCACTGTTAGCCGACAGGTCGGGGTCCGAGCTCTTCAAATGGTCCTGGGTTAGGATCAGGGCCGAGTCCTCCTCACCTTGGGATGAACTACGAGAGGGAAACAGCTTCAGGTTGGTGCTGTAATCTTGGGGCGTATTAGCCGGAGAGTGTTTGGTGATGCATATCTGGAAGTTGTGGATTTTTGGCTGGTCATTGAGATTCTTGTAGGTTTCATTTGACTCTCGAGTGTCCAGTTTTGTTAATCTCTAAAGGAAAAATTGTTAGACAAGAGCAAAAGTTACATTGGGTTAGGGCATGTTAATGTAACCTCTACATGCAAGTCGATCAGCAGTGGTTTAATGGTCTGTTTAGTAAGGCCGGCCGCACTTATGTTATCGTCAGCACATTTCTCGTTTACACAGGACAATGTGCTGCTAATGATAATTTTTAAACGTGCTCAAAAATTATCACACCAATGAATGCTTTGCCCCTCCATTGGATGTTTGATGGCCTGTTTAGGCAGCCAACAGTTGGGAATGAGGGAACGCTCCCTAACCCAATTATTGGCCTGCCTAAATGAACCTTTACTTGAAAACTTTATACCAATGAACAAACTTCTCTGGTGCCATAAGAAAGCCATAACGCCACAGTGCTCAGGCATTACTGACATTGAAAAGACACAAGGTAGAGACCCTGGTTACAGTGATGTGTCACTTAATGGTCTGATTGCTGTAGTTTTTATAAAATCACTATTTTATCAGCAAGCAGATTATCATTGGGGACTAGTAAACCTGCTGCCAGGTAGTCCTACATATTCATAAGCTCTGTACAACCCCGCCCCCATCACTGATTGGCAGCTTTCTGCAAATCTAGTATACACAAAGTGGCCAATCAGTGGTGTGGGCAGGGTTATACAGAGCTCAGCAGTCAGAGAACTGCCAATCAGTGATGTGGGCGGGGTCTGCTGCAGATAACACAGTAATTTTATCAAAATGACAGTAGGTAGCCCAGTAAGTGACAGATTGTTGGAATCAGGGCCTCTGCCCCTATATTGCGCTGCACTCAGATGGGTAGCAAAAACCTGGTAACAGATTCCCTTTAATGGTGCTCTCTTCCAGTTATTGTGTTGGAGAACACCAAAGACGTGGGACATCGGCTAAAAATGATTGCCTCTTTTTTATCTTGTGCAGGGTTTTTATATATAATCATTTAAAATTGTTTCTCAGTCACCATTAAAAGCTGAATTGGTTTACACTGAAACCTAAGCGGAGGTATAAACATCAAAAACATATAGGCCAGGAAGCTGGATTTTCAGTATTTCTACCACACCTTCTCCATGAACTCCATTTCCTCCTCCAGCTGCTGCGTCTCTTCTTTTACTGCCTGTAGAAAATCAGTGACTGACTGGCGAGGGTGCATTCCTTTCTCAAATTGGTTATAGAGGCCCCTCCAAAACCTTCCATGGTGAAAAATAAGTTTGAAGAGTTAGTATATGCACAAGTACAGAAGATTATCATCGAGCAATTCTCATGATATATGTTCTTAAGACGTGCTAGCTCATGGTACACACATGAAGGGCTAGCTCACAATGCTGTATATTCTCCCATGCCAGAGAATTGGGCCGATTATACTAATGACACTCTGCTTTAACTCTGAGTGTGATCCAATTTTCTCGCATGGAAGAATTGCAGCACAGGTGTGGAGAAGATGGAGGACTTAATTTTTCCATCTTCTCCATTGTCTCTGTGCACGTACATCAGACTGCACTCGGATAACATAGTATATTATTGGTCCGAGTGCTATCCGATAAAACATCATATAGCACTAGCACTCGGCCGTGTTACGTGGCAATGTGAGCGAGTCCTAATGAGTCCCTCAGTGGCTGATCTATGGCTGGTGACTTCAGATTAGTGAAAATATGTGGTGGCAAGTTGGGCCTCATTACTCGGACAGCACACTGACACATCCTATCCTTACACTATTCACATGTCCGTTCTGTTATTTTGCTGACTGATGGTCTGTATATAAACAGAGACATCCCCTACATTGACCTTATTTGCGGACATCCAAGTTGCATCCTACTGCTATTCTTCATTTTCACTGACTGGGTACTTGAAGAAGCTTGGGAAACCTCTGTCACGTTGTTTTTGCATATGGCAAAACCATTGATAAAAACGGACATGTGGACTAAATATGCCCGAAAATTGGATCTAACACACTTGCAAAATTGGTCTGTTTTGTACAGGCAAACAAAAAAAAAACAGCTTTTGCCTGGATTCACACGTGTGTTTTGCGGTCTGAGTATGCTTCAATGCAAAGACTGGCTTCAGGTCTCCTGACCCAAACTCGACTTTATATTATGCGTTTATATAGAAAGTTCCCGATCAGGGACATCCGCATGCCCTATTAAAGGGGTTGTACCAAGTATATAAGTAATCCCCTATCAACGGGATTTAGGAATTGATCGCTAGGGGTCAGTTCCACAGAGAATGAATGGAGTAGAGATGTACATGCTCCCCCTCTGCTCTGTTCAAAGCTTGCTCTACAGAACCTCCTGGGGATTGTTGGGGGTCCCAGCGGTCTGACCCCCAAAGATCAATACTTTATCGCAGTCTAAATATGTGCAAAATGAATCACCGTGTCACAAGCTGTCATAGATGTCAGTAAATCTGTCTAAAGTGAATTGATTTGTGCCAGGCAGAAGATAGAACTGACGAGTGAGCTCTAACGCAACCCCTAAATGTAGACCATGGTTACAAGTGGGAAGAGTGTTGGGCCTTGGATTTCACCACTGAAGGACACATTGGGCTCATGATACGTCACCCCGCTTCTTTCACCTGTAAAGTTAGGGTTGATGTTTCTATATATGAATGATAAGTATATGGTGTGTTAGAGTTCTGCTGCTTTATTCAGTGCAGAGGAGGAATCAGAATAACCTCTTACCTGAAGTGGCATGGAGTGGTGTGTGGTCTCAGAGTTCCTTGGGTCTGACTGTGATCTGCTCTGTACAGAGGGTTCATGTAATCCAACCGCTGCTTCCACAGGTAAGACCAGAGGGAGTAGGTCCTCTCCTGAATTCTGGAAGATGATGATTGCATCACTGATATATTGAGATTATGAGAGCTGCAAGTATACCCGTCACCACTGCAACCTGCACTAACACTAAGGGCTCATTCAGACGGACATTTTTTGTGTACGAGTCCTATTTGTGTTATTTCCAGATACGACTTGTACCTAGAAGAGTGAATGGGGCCATTCACATATCTGTGATTGTTTGAGTGACGGAAAATCGTGGCAAAATGTACGATAGTACGATAGTTATCTGAGTGTCAGGTCAAAATTAACAATGCACATCCATGGGTCAGTGAAAAAAAAAAATCGGCCAACAATTAATTGCCATCTGAGCGCTGTCCAGTTTTCCAGGTCTGTTTGATGGAAAAAGATGAAGAAACTGAAGCTCAGGCCAAACTCTAATGATAAAAACTGACACTGACCAAACTGGTGAAACTGTGCCTGATTCTCTTATATGAATGAGCCACAAGTTCTATAGCTTTCAGTGTTTCTTTGCATAGTAGCTGTGTAGCTTCATAGTCAAAATTGGAAAATCCGTTTCCAAAAAGTAGATGGAAAGATGCACTGAACTGCTTGGCCCCACCACGGTGCACCGAGCGCCTGTACTTGATTTGAACAGTCCTTCTGTACTGACAGTCCCTTTACAGCAGTGTTCCCCAACTCCAGTCCTCAGGACCCACCAACAGATCATGTTTTCAGGATTTCCTTAGTATTGCACAGCTGATGGAATTATTGCCTGTGCAGGTGATGCAATTATCAGCTGTGCAATACTAAGGAAATCCTGAAAACATGGCCTGTTGGTGGGTCCTGAGGACTGGAGTTGAGAACCACTGCTGTAAAGGGTTAGGAGATAACTTTCTGAATGCAGGAGGTCTGACCGATGGGACTTTTAGCGATGCTGATGTGACACCCCAGGGGTCTGGTTGCCACAGTGATAGAGATATTATGTCTGAGAGCAGGTGGGAGGTCCTTTGGTCAGGGATCCTGTGCATGCCACACCTCCTGCCCAGTCTTGGGAGGGGAAGAACTTCCCCTGTAAAAACCCGGGGCTGAGGCAGGGTGAGTCAGACAAGGAGAGTGGAGAAGAGAAGCAGCATAGGAAACAGCAGAGTTACAAGGAGTCAGGGGCTGGCAGCTACAGAGCTCGCCCTGACTAAGAAGATTCTTTACCGGACCCGGAGTCCGAGGCTGTGGGGACTAACTCCTACCCAGCAGCAGAATCCGTCGGGCAGGGGATTTCAGGTCCTCTGGCCCAGAAGCCTGAAGGCACGGTCACACGCGTGGGACCAGCACCGCCACCGTGGAGTGGAAGCCATTAGAAGGCCCCGAGTCACCGGCCATACGGGTGAGCACCACACGGTACACTCAGGGACGTGGGCTACTTACATCAGCTTCTAGCAAGGTAGCCAGAAGAGTACAGTCAGTTTGGGAGGCCTACAACTACGCCTGGCCAGGGGAGATCCCATCTGCTCAAAGACTGACCAGGCCCCGTTTGCTAGCAAGTACTCCGGGAGGGTCTGTCGTTGTTACCAGTAAAGACCCTGAACTACACCGTACCGTCTCTGAGTGGTTCCTGCTACCCCCATCATCCACGTCGGCTGCCCTGAGGCCATACCCCTCCCGTTGGGGGTTATACTATCACGCTGCACAATCCTACCACCGGCCTCAGCGGTCTGCCCTGCAGCAGCAGCTTCCTGGCTGCACTCAACGGGTGGCGTAGTCATCAACTATTTACTACTAATAGACTGCCGTCTAGTTTGACTCCCTGGGCACGGACCGGGTCACCGCCACGAGATTACAACCCTCCACGGATCCGGCTCCGGGTAAGCTCCCGCGTGCGCACCGCAGCGCGACACAGGCCCAGGGGCGCGCCAAATTTGGCGTAGTCGGCAGGATTTCGTGCCCGCAACCACCGGGTACTGCGTGCCTGAAAAGCAAAGACTGTTCAAACTTACCAGTGGTGAAGGTTTCCCGCCATCCGGCGCCATCTTCTACCTTCTTCCCGCCATCCGCGAAGTTTTCCCGCCATCCGGCGCCATCTTCGACCTTCTTCCCGCCATCCGTGGAGTTTTCCCGCCATTGGACGCCATCTTGAGGACGCCGCGCGGGAAGAAGAGGGGCGTGGACTCCGAAAGCGCGCGAGAACTGAAGCCCCGCCTCACGTCCGGACGTTGCGTAAGGTCCTGGAAGGAGCCCAGCAGACGCCGACGTCACAGGAGCGCGACGGAAGGTCCTCAACCCTGACGATCCACTGCGGAGCCGCGGCCTACGGAAGAGGATCATCGCAAGGTAGGCCACGGTCCACTAGGGGGGAGGAAGATGTCGGATACGGAGGAGAGCTTCACTGCCTCAACCCCCGCCAGCGCTACCGCTGCTGCAGTTATGCCCTTCACCATGCCCTATATCCCGGGAGCAGCTTGGCTACCCCAGTACTCAGGGGAGTCACATACCCTGCATGACTTTAGAGAAAAGCTGGATAGCCTCTTCCAGGTGTACCCCCTCACAGAAGAGCAAAAAGTGAGCATCCTGGTGGCCCAACTAACCGGGGCAGCCAAAAGGGAAGTAAAATCCTGGCCACCTGGGAGGAAGACTGTCGCAGGGATACTAACCCGGCTGAAGGACACCTTTGATACCCGCACCTCAGCCGAGATTAAGCTTAGATTCTACGGGTGCAAGCAGCGAGCGCATGAGAGTATAAGGGACTATGCACTAAACCTACAAGAGGCCCTGAGGGCCATAAAGCAGACCGACCCTGATGGGGTGGGAAACGAGGACAGGCTGTTGACTGAACAATTTATAGAGGGTTTATATTGCAATGCCCACCGAACCCAGTTGCGGGCAATGGCCTTACAGGATCCCCATCTGGACTTTGCACAGTTCAAGGACAGAGCCATCCGGGTGCTCCGAGAACCGGCACCAGGTGGCGTTGTGACCCACAGACGCCCCACTACCACTTACTACCAGGAGGCGGCGCCCTTGTCAGCAGGGCCTGTGGGAGCTGATGCGCAGGCTTTGGACAATGACCCGGCTCCAGACCTACACCATCAGGTCCAAGAGCTAGCTAAGAGCGTTGCTGCGCTAACCCGAACTGTGCAGTCTTTACAGGTTTCCACCCCAGGGAAGATCCAGCTGGCATCCGGACCGGAGGACATCCCGTGGCGTCGACCAAGGAGGACCCCACCGGCCAGAGGAAGACCCAGTGACCGATACAGTGAGGACGGACGACCCATCTGCCGCCGCTGCAATCAACCCGGACATATGGCAAGGTACTGTTCTTTAAACGGGCACAACCTGGGGTAGAGGGCCAACCCCCAGGAAAAAGATCACCAGGCCCATCGAACTGGCGCGACAGATATGTGGGAGGACGTCCAGTCTTGCCTGTGGTACTGGATGGCATTCCCATGAGTGCCCTACTGGACACCGGGTCACAGGTCACCACCATCCCGTACGTGCTCTTCAAGCAGTACTGGAATGACTCGGATATTACCCGCTACCCCGACGACGACTTGAGTATCATCGCCAGCAATGGTCAGCCCGTGCCACAGATCGGATTTAAAGAGGTGACCATCAAAATTGGTAGAGTCGAACTGGCCGCACAGGGACTGATCATTGTAGATATCGATAAACATGAGAGTCACCCAAAAATAACTCTAGGAACTAATGTAATTGAAAATTGTCTTGCAGAGGTGATTTTCCTTTTACAGCAGGTTGCCAAGAATGCCAGCTCCGGCGAGCAGCGGGTGCTCCAGAAAGAGATCCGGGCACTGATGCAACGGCAACAAGTGGAACTCTCCGGCGGTGAGATTGGTAGCGTAAGAATGTGTGACCCTTTTCCTATTGCCATGCCCCCAAAAAGTGAAATGATGATTTGGTGCCGGGCAGCTATTGGTCTGAGAGGTAGAGATTACCAGGCAATGGTAGAACCAGTTTACTCAGACAGTAGGCCCACCATTTTGACAGCACGGGGGGTGGTCAATGTACGCCATGGGAGGGTGCCCATTCGCATAATAAATATCGGGGAGAGGGAAGTGTACCTGCCCCGGTATGCCACGCTAGCCAAATTATATACCACTAATCAAAGTTCTATACAATCTGTGGAACCCTTGCCTCCATCTCACCCGGAGGAAGGTAACGGCTCTAAGAAAGACATGGAGGACTGGTGTCAGCAACTACATTTGGGTACTGACTCCACTCCCTCACATCAGAAACAAGGAGTCTATCGGGTGGTTCAAGAGTATGAGAGAGTGTTTAGTAAACACCCGTTAGACTTCGGGCGAGTCAAGGGGGTAGAACATCGCATCCCCACGGGAGATCATCCTCCCATAAAAGAGAGGTATCGACCCGTACCCCCTGCACATTACCAACACGCCAAGGGGATGCTTAGAGATATGAAGGAGGCTGGGGTAATCCGGGATAGTTGTAGCCCCTGGGCAGCCCCATTAGTTTTAGTCAAAAAGAAAGACAACACCATGAGGATGTGTGTAGATTACCGGAAAATCAACCGTATCACACACAAGGATGCGTACCCCTTACCAAGGATAGAGGAGTCATTGGCTGCTTTAAGATCTGCTAACTTCTTCTCTACCTTGGATCTCACTAGCGGGTACTGGCAGGTTCCTGTAGCAGAGGCGGACCGGGAGAAGACCGCATTCACCACCCCGATGGGACTTAGCGAGTTCACCTGCATGCCGTTCGGACTCTGCAACGCACCAGGAACCTTCCAACGCCTAATGGAGTGTTGTCTGGGCCACAGAAACTTCGAGACGGTCCTGTTGTACCTGGACGATGTCATCGTATATTCCAAGACGTATGAGGACCACCTGAAACACCTGGCGGAAGTGTTCGAGGCTCTGGCGAGTTACGGCCTAAAGGTGAAACCCTCCAAGTGTCACCTCCTGAAACCAAAGGTGCAGTACCTGGGACACGTGGTGAGCGCTGACGGAGTGGCTCCCGACCCCGATAAGATCACCGCAATTAAGGGATGGCCAAGCCCCTCCAGCGTAAAAGAAGTGCGGCAGTTCCTCGGGTTGGTAGGCTACTACCGAAGGTTTATTCCCGGTTTCACCAAAAAGGCAGCACCTATGCAGGACCTCCTGATAGGCCAGTCCCGGAAGGCCAAGAACCAGAAGCCGCCCTTCAAATGGGAAGAGCTGGAAGAAGAGTCCTTCCGCCAGCTGAAGATGGCCCTCACGGGGGACGAAATCCTGGCGTACCCGGATTATAGCCAGCCCTTTATCCTCTACACCGACGCCAGTAACATCGGGCTAGGAGCCGTACTGTCCCAGATCCAGCAGGGGAAGGAACGAGTAATCGCCTACGCCAGCCGAAAACTGCGACCCACCGAAAGGAACCCCGAGAATTACAGCTCATTTAAGTTAGAGTTCCTGGCCGTAGTATGGGCAATCACTGAGCGCTTTAAGCATTACCTCGCTTCTTCCCGGTTCACCGTGTACACGGATAACAACCCGCTGACACACCTGGACACGGCAAGACTCGGTGCCCTGGAGCAGAGGTGGATGGCCCGTCTGTCCAACTACGAGTTCACAATTAAATACCGGGCAGGACGCTCCAATACCAACGCGGACGCCCTGTCCAGGATGCCCAACCTGCCGGACGGAGGAGAAGATCCGGAGGGACTGGAAGAAGTTGAACTCCCTGCGTTCCACCGTCATGGGACTATTCAGTATTCCCACCGGGTAAGGAGTAAGCAGGCTGCTACGTTGAACCCCTTACCCCACTACAACTGGGCGGAAACGCAAGACAGCGACCCTGCCGTCCGACTGGTGAAGGAGATGCTGACTCGGCCGGAGGCTCGCCTTGAACCAGACGCTCCGGAGGAAGCCAAACAACTATGGGCAGAGAAGAGTCGACTGTTCCTTTACAAAGGGAAGTTGTGCCGCAGAATGGTTAACTCCCGGACGCATGAATTACTCTGGCAAGTAGTGGTGCCACGAAGAGACGCAGCCATGGTGATGGAGGCATACCACGACGGAGCTGGACACTTTGGGTGGAAAAAGCTGGAGTTCCTGCTGCGCGAGCGGTTCCACTGGGTAGGCATGAGGGGAACCATCGAGAAGTGGTGCAGAGATTGTGGCCCGTGCAACCTGAGAAGGAAGGACCGAGCCAGCCAGAAGACTCCCCTGCAGTCCATCGTCACCCGGCAACCGTTGGAACTGGTAGCCTTGGATCATGTAAAACTGACCCCAAGCAGAAGTGGCTACGTCTACGCGTTAACCATCGTGGATCATTACTCCCGGTTCCTGGTTGTCGTCCCCGTCAAGGACTTAACGGCTCAAACAGCAGCTAGAGCCTTCCAGCAGCACTTCTGCCGTCCACACGGGTACCCGGACCAAGTGCTGACGGACCAGGGACCTGCCTTTGAAGCGGAGGTCTTTCAGGAATTCTGCAATCTGTATGGCTGCCGGAAGATAAGGACGACACCCTACCATCCGCAGACTAATGGACTTTGTGAAAAAATGAACCAGGTGGTAATGGATCTTCTAAAAACGTTGCCCCTGGAAGAACGCAGTCTGTGGCCTAAAAAGTTGCCCGATCTGGTGGACCTATACAACCACATCCCGGTAGGTTCCACCAACTGTACCCCGGCTTACCTAATGAGGGCAAGACCTGGTAAGTTACCTGTTGACCTGGAAATGGGAGTCCTGACCCCCGAGGACACTTCACCAGAAACAGACTGGGACACAGAGAGGCAGCAGCAGTACCGGAGAGTACAGGAGAGCGTGGAGCGAAGTCTCTGTCAGGCTAGGGAAAGACAAGAGAAAACTTACAACCAGTATGCTCCCGCTGTTCCCCTGGTACCCGGAGAGCAGGTCTTGAAGAGGAAGAGACGGCTCCACAAGTTGGACGACCAGTGGGAGAAGGACCCGTACACCGTACTGCCCTCAAGCCACGAGAACCCGAAGGTCTGTACCATCAGTAAAGACGGAGGGGAAACCACAGCCATTGTATCCCGGGACCACCTGAAGAAGTGTCCCGAACAACTGAGGAACCCTGAAGAGGAACAAGAAGACCATCGACCCGTGGAAGAAAGGGAAGATATGGTTAGTACCGTGCTCGGGGACTTTCCTCAGTCTTGGACTCAAGTCAATGGTGCAGTTGTGGTACCCGTACTCACCTTCCTCCAACCATCATCCCAAGAACCTACGGAGCAACGGGTAGAGCTGGAAGAACAGCCGGTCCAGGAGGCAGAAGACTCCACACAAGCAGAACAGGAGAATCAACCCTCTGCTTATAGTGAGCCTGCCGTACCCCTAGTGAGACAAAGAGCCGGTAGACAGCTGCCCAGTTTACCCTTGACAGCTCCTACACCCTGTAGTTCAGGGCCAGACAGTCAGCTCCGTAGGTCCACTCGGGCCACTAGAGGCCAGTTACCCGCACGCTGGAGAATTTAAAGTGTATAAATTGTTTTATCTGTGTTTTTCTGTGTCTTGTTGCTTGTGTATAATTTTGTGTTTCTAGTTATTTTTAGGAAACCTTGGTGGATTTACCGGGAATCCTTGTATATAGTTGGAGCGTAACCCAGGATGGACTAGAGACTGTTAAGGACTCGGGGTAGGACAGACCCCTACCTGGTTACGTCTCCCTGTGTTGGTGAAATGGACACCTTTGCTTTTCTTCAAAGACTGCATCCGGTTGCGGACACGCCGTAACCATCTTATGTGTTTTTCTTATAGTATTGTTATTGTTATACTTTGTTATGTTTTTCTAAATGTGTTTAGTCCCGGAGTACTAAATTTCACTAGGGGGGAATGTGACACCCCAGGGGTCTGGTTGCCACAGTGATAGAGATATTATGTCTGAGAGCAGGTGGGAGGTCCTTTGGTCAGGGATCCTGTGCATGCCACACCTCCTGCCCAGTCTTGGGAGGGGAAGAACTTCCCCTGTAAAAACCCGGGGCTGAGGCAGGGTGAGTCAGACAAGGAGAGTGGAGAAGAGAAGCAGCATAGGAAACAGCAGAGTTACAAGGAGTCAGGGGCTGGCAGCTACAGAGCTCGCCCTGACTAAGAAGATTCTTTACCGGACCCGGAGTCCGAGGCTGTGGGGACTAACTCCTACCCAGCAGCAGAATCCGTCGGGCAGGGGATTTCAGGTCCTCTGGCCCAGAAGCCTGAAGGCACGGTCACACGCGTGGGACCAGCACCGCCACCGTGGAGTGGAAGCCATTAGAAGGCCCCGAGTCACCGGCCATACGGGTGAGCACCACACGGTACACTCAGGGACGTGGGCTACTTACATCAGCTTCTAGCAAGGTAGCCAGAAGAGTACAGTCAGTTTGGGAGGCCTACAACTACGCCTGGCCAGGGGAGATCCCATCTGCTCAAAGACTGACCAGGCCCCGTTTGCTAGCAAGTACTCCGGGGGGGTCTGTCGTTGTTACCAGTAAAGACCCTGAACTACACCGTACCGTCTCTGAGTGGTTCCTGCTACCCCCATCATCCACGTCGGCTGCCCTGAGGCCATACCCCTCCCGTTGGGGGTTATACTATCACGCTGCACAATCCTACCACCGGCCTCAGCGGTCTGCCCTGCAGCAGCAGCTTCCTGGCTGCACTCAACGGGTGGCGTAGTCATCAACTATTTACTACTAATAGACTGCCGTCTAGTTTGACTCCCTGGGCACGGACCGGGTCACCGCCACGAGATTACAACCCTCCACGGATCCGGCTCCGGGTAAGCTCCCGCGTGCGCACCGCAGCGCGACACAGGCCCAGGGGCGCGTCACTGAGAATGGGGCTCTTCAGTGATCAGCAGAAGGCCTCATTCACATGTACAGGTTTAAACAGGTATGTGAAAAAATGGTATCAGTGTGTCCATTTTTACCATCATTGTGTTATCAGTGTTCTTCTCGTATGGATAAATATGTTATAAAGTTTCTCCTATGCTTTGTAATGTTAAAGAAGTTGTCCAGTACTTTATATTACTCCCCCCCCAATGTATCCCCCCGGGGCCCCTAAGACTTTGCTGATAATGCCTGTGAGCTTCGCTATCGGTGGCCGCTCACAGGCATCACGTGACCCCACGCTGATGTCACGACAAGTGAGGCGTGACTCAGCGCTGGGGTCCCTACGGTGGCTGCTGGGTTGTGGGCAGGGTTACACCTCCTCCCCACGCGTCACTCCCAGCATCTACCGCGCTTTCCCAATGAATGGGGAGAGGCAGAGCGTGCGGTGGATGCCGGGTGTGATGTGGGGGGGGTAACCCCGCCCACAGTCTGGCATCCACCTGGAACGTGGAAGACAGAGACCCCCGGCTGCTGCCAGCGACATCGGCGGGGGTCACGTGATGCCTGTGAGTGGCTAGTGATTGCGCCACTCACAGGCATTATCTGCAACGGTAGGTAATTACAAAAATCCTTAGGGGTCTCGGGGAGACACATTGGGGGGGGGGTAATATAAAGTACTGGACAACCCCTTTAATCTCGGACAGCACCATGATGCCATCCGTGGGCTGTCTATGTTCTTCATGGACCCATAGACTTGTATAGGTCTTTTTCATCTGTGATATTGGAAGAAAAAACAGACATGTCTCCGTGAGTTTTGCACAGACACATAGTCCATGAAAATCCACAGGCATGTGAATAGCATTAGCATTAACACGTACATGTGGATACGGATGTCTGAATGAGGCCTCAATGAGAGCTTGATATTTTAAGAATATCTCTTTAAAGCCATGATCCTCTAGTTACAAGGATGTATCTCATGTCCTTGGCTACTGACCTGCAGGTTAGGACATTTTGTGACTGGGAAAGAAGATCTACAAGATTTCAACATTACTCAGGACAGAGAATATCTTCAAGAAGTATCTTCTAGTGGACCATTGGTTACATCAGGAACTGTGCAATTCTTAAATCCATGTACCCATCTTATTTTATTATTGGCATTTTGATTTCACCATTCTTATGTTTCTCTGTACAGTGGCACTGCCAGCGATGCCAGCGACCCAGATGGGCAGGAAAAAACTGAAATGGTTTAGGTTCACATACCCATTCAGTCTCCGGATATGTGGGAGTCCCTAAGGTCTGACACCCCCACCAATCCTGAAGTGATGGCATATCTTACCAATATGCCATCACTTTATACATTTTTCTCCTGCACAGTTATTGAAAATTTTTTGCCAAGGTTCAACCTTCACAGTTTATAAGTGATTGCTGTTATCCAGACTGTGGGGCACCGTGTGATCAGATCAGCATCAGGGACACGTCAACCATCCATATTCTATTTCTGTTACAAGCCTATAGTGACCATACACAGAGCACATATTCTCTCACATCAGTTCCTTCCTCTCCTTCTCGCAGTTGCACAGAAAGTTTCCATACTGACAGGAGTATATATGGTGTTGTATGTGGACCAAGAATCTCTCATTAAATTCAAACGCACAGGGAAACTGCTCCATGAGCTGCCAGACACATTCCAGGAACTGGTCTATCACTGGGGACACCTCCTTGGGATCCCCATCTAAATTTCCATACCTTAAAAAAAAAAAAAAAAAAAAAATATGCTGAAGCAATGCAATTGGGGTATATGCATGCAACATCTTTTTCAGGTGGACTGCACTCCCAAAACCGGCTGAGACTGGGAATGGCACAGAAAAACTACAGTAAGTATATTATATTAGAATGTATGGTGTTTTTTTTTGTCTCTTTTGCTGAGAGGAGGAGAGCTGATGGAAGATTTGGAAAGTGACACAGCTAAACTCAGCTGTGCTGACCCTAGCCCCACACTGACTGCTGGGCCCATATCTGAAATGTGTTGATTGATGGGATTTGAATACAGTTGATATTCTAATCATGCAGGAGGTTAGACCAGGAGATCCGGGCTTTCATTATAACCCACACACTGAGAAACCTGCTGTAAGATATGGTGAGGAGGTGTTCTTTTTCTAGCATCTTGCTGCCTGTTTATAATTGGACAACATCGTACAAGGAGAAGTACATGCCCCACAGTGAAAGCTCTCTGATAACACCCACTTGGATGTAACGAAAATTAACTCATTAGGTGACAAATACTTTGATTGTTAATATCCCTGCAACAGAGATGCAAAATAAAAAAAGAACTAACAATTATTTTTTTTTCTGCTCTGAAGCTACAACGTGTTTTCAGTTCAACATGAAAAATTTGGTGAAAGGCCCTCTGTAAATAAGTGACTCTGTTTGACTTTTCCAACATATGTGCAGTGACCAGGGTTACCTGTGATTAAATTTGTGTCCAAATGAAATCCAGTCTTTTTCAATTAACACCTAATAGTAATTGGGAAAAATAAAAGTTACACTATGCAAAAAATATCAACTCCGTAAATCTCCACCAGTACATAGAGTATATGAAATGAAACCTCTTACCATAAATACTCTGATGGTTCGGTAATAGGGGTCAAGTAACAGACTGGATACAGAGCAGACCTGAGCGGTGCGGTCCCATCCATCAGAACAATGAACGAGCACGCTGGCGCCCTCTTCTGACACGGCCTAAATGTGCAAATTAAATGTAAAATATTACACATTTATATAATTACAAATCTCGTTTATTCTCAGCACTAAAAGGATCATTTTTGTACAGTCCGTGCCTAGAATAGTACAAATCAGACAAGCAGCACTAGAATATGAACAGATACAACACATCTTACCTTTACAATGAAGATACCAGCATCTAGGATTGTTTTCACGTGTTTTAACCAGCCAGAGGATTCAAGACCCCAAAGAAATTCACCCATAGAAGGAGATCGGAGCTCACAAACTGCAATCATGAACAGAACAATAAGCTCACTATAGCAACAGATTCTGTATGTGAAGTATTTCTGCTCCAAGACTTGAGATAGAGAATATATATATATATATATATATATATATATATACAGTCATGGCCAAAAGTATTGAGAATGACACCAAAATTATATTTTCACATGATCTGCTGGCCTCTGGTTTTTATTAGTGTTTGTCTGATGTTTATATCACATACAGAAATATAATTGCAATCATATTATGAGTACCAATAGGTTATATTGACAGTTAGAATGAGTTAATGCAGCAAGTCAATATTTGCAGTGTTGCCCCTTCTTCTTCAAGACCTCTGTAATTCTCCCTGGCATGCTCTCAATCAACTTTTGGACCAAATCCTGACTGATAGCAGTCCATTCTTGCATAATCAATGCTTGCATTTTGCCAGAATTTGTTGGTTTTTGTTTGTCCACCCGTCTCTTGATGATTGACCACAAGTTCTCAATGGGATTAAGATCTGGGGAGTTTCCAGGCCATGGACCCAAAATCTCTATGTTTTGTTCCATGAGCCATTTAGTTATCACCTTTGCTTTAGGGCAAGGTGCTCCATCATGCTGGAAAAGGCATTGTTGGGCGCCAAACCGCTCTTGGACGGTTGGGAGAAGTTGCTCTTGGAGGACATTCTGGTACCATTCTTTATTCATGGCTGTGTTTTAGGCAAGACTGTGAGTGAGCCGATTCCCTTGGCTGAGAAGCAACCCCACACATGAATGGTTTCAGGATGCTTTACAGTTGGCATGAGACAAGACTGGTGGTAGCGCTCACCTCTTCTCCGAATAAGCTGTTTTCCAGATGTCCCAAACAATCGAAAAAGGGATTCATCAGAGAAAATGATTTTGCCCCAGTCCTCAGCAGTCCACTCCCTGTACCTTTTGCAGAAAATCAGTCGGTCCTTGATGTTTTTTCTGGAGAGAAGTGGCTTCTTTGCTGCCCTCCTTGAATCCAGCCCTTGCTCAAAGAGTCTCCGCCTCACAGTGCGTGCAGAAGCACTCACACCAGCCTGCTGCCATTCCTGAGCAAGCTCGGCACTGCTGGTAGTCCGATCCCACAGCTGAAACAGTTTTAAGATACGGTCCTGGCGCTTGCTGGTCTTTCTTGGGCGCCCTGGAGCCTTTTTGACAACAATGGAAGCTCTCTCCTTGAAGTTCTTGATGATGCGATAGATTGTTGACTGAGGTGCAATTTTTGTAGCTGCGATACTCTTCCCTGTTAGGCCATTTTTGTGCAGTGCAATGATGGCTGCACGTGTTTCTTTAGAGATAACCATGGTTAACTGAAGAGAAACAATGATACCAAGAACCAGCCTCCTTTTAAAGTGTCCAGTGATGTCATTCTTACTTAATCATGACTGATTGATCGCCAGCCCTGTCCTCATCAACACCCACACCTGTGTTAATGGATCAATCACTAAAACGATGTTAGCTGCTCCTTTTAAGGCAGGACTGCAATGATGTTGAAATGTGTTTTGGGGGTTAAAGTTCATTTTCTGGGCAAATATTGACTTTGCAAGTACAGTAATTGCTGTTAAGCTGATCACTCTTTGACATTCAGGAGTATATGCAAATTGCCATTACAAAAAATGAAGCAGTAAACTTTGGAAAAATTACTATTTGTCTCATTCTCAATACTTTTGGCCATGACTGTATATATATATATATATATATATATATATATATATATATATATATATATATATATATATATATATATATATAGGGTTGTGTAGGATACTCCAAGTGCGGATATGACTTAAAAATTGTACAATGAAATTGTAAAATTCTGTATTATTTATTATATTGGGGTTGGTCACTTTATATAAAAAAATTCCAAAAGGGTGATAAAATGTAATGTTTGGCACATACAACTATAGATTACTTCCCCGGAGTTTGCCTTCTTCCTAAGGTGCGCCTGGAGGCCATGTTTCTCCCCAGGTAAGTTATACACCTCTACCCATCTACGTGATGTACAAGAAAACATGATTCATCAGACCAGAACCCTTTCTTCTATTACTCTATGGTTCAGTTCTGATGCCCATATACCCTTGTAGGTGCTTTTGGCTGTAACCGGGTCAGCATGACAATGACCAGTGTGCATCTCCATATGTAATAAGCTGCAATACTTTATCCTGACATCTTTTCTTCATAGCCAAAACTTAATTTTTCAGCAATATGTGCCACAGTATTTCTTCTGCAGCACCGGACCAGCTGGGGCTACTGTACCTTTCGTTCCACACAAGTATCAATGAGCCTTGGGCGCCCATGACTCCGCCACCTGCTCACCGGATGTTCTACCCTGGTAGGCACTAACTATTGTATGCCAGGCACACCCCACAACACCTGCTGTTTTTGAGATCTTCTGACAACCCTCATGGGGGCACCTCTGACAAGGAGAATATTGAGATCTCTAGACATCATGATTTGTCCATTGAAAATGGAGCTGTTTAGGGAATAGAGCGCACAGAACATAGGGAAAAAAAACAGTGGAGGGGGAAAGAAATAATTTGAGGTGCTCACCTGGAGGGATTGTGAGAGTCACAGCTCCTAAACCAGGAGTAATATAACGCTAGCTGCCATCTATAAGAAATATCTTTTATGTATTCTTTTACCCTATGCACAAAATAAACGTTCATGGAAAACTATGAATTGGCAGCAGCGTGTGCAATGTCCTCAAGGGCCAACATACATACGCTGAAAGTAGATTTGCAAATAACATTTTTCGCTGTTGCCCGTTCCTGTGGCACCATTAATGTACTAGGCCTTAATGAGTTTGGTGACATAACGTCTTGTGATCGCTATTTTAACTCTCTAAGAACCAGGGAGTTTTTTATTTAAGCGCTTTTTGTGTTTATGGAGCTGACGTTTTTATTGATACCAATTTGGAGCACATATAACGTTTTGCTAGCTTTGTATTGGATTTTTTTTGTTAAGTGAGGTGACAAAGAACCCACAATTTTGGCATTTTGATTTTTTTTTTCTGCAATGTTTACCGTAAAGGTTAATTACCATAATTCCATACTTTGATACATCTGACTTTTACGGATGTGGCGATACCAAATGTTTTTTTTTCCGTTTCTTTGTTTTTAATAGGGAAAACGTGGGATAGTTAAAAATTATCTATTTTTTATATTTTGACTTTTTATTTTTTTTTCATTTTTTTTGTACCCATTAGTGGACTTAAACATGTGATCCTTGGATTGCTTATATATACTGTAATACCACAGTATTGCGGTATTTACTAGAAATCATGGTTGCCTATGGCACTCAGTCTGCTGTAAAAAGTACTAAGATGGGCCTTAAAGGTAAAGGCATTTTGCCCATAGCGGTAGACCACGTGGCCACTATGGCGCTCATTAGCTGGGAAAGCCTGATGCTACAGGGCTTTCTTCTTCCGCATATCATTCTTTGAAAGATGGCCTTTGTTCCTCATCATTCAGCCTGTACGTCTGTGCTCGAAGTCTCAGCACTGCAGGTGCAATGACGTCACTAGATCGGGCCCTCTGTGCGGAGTTTTTTTTTATTTTGGCAACAAGAAAAGCGTATACTGTGGGATCCATCATACATGATGTGGGGCGGCCATCATACTGTGTGAGCGAACTGTTGGGGGCCATCATACTGTGTGAGCGAACTGTGGAAGACATCATACTGTGTGTGTATATGTGTGGGGGGCTGTAAGAGCATCATACTGTGTGTGTGTGTGGGGGGGGGAGTAGTGTAGGTGCATTATACTGGTGGGGTTTGCCATGGGGTCATCATGTTGTCCATGTAAGGACTACTGTGGGAGAAAATTATGACAGGAGATTCACTCCGAGGTATCGCACCGTGTGTGGAGGGCAGCATACTCTATGGGGTTTATTAAAATGGTATCAGTGTGTGCAAACAAGAGGAATCAGTAGCAGGGGCATTATTTCGGTGTCCAAGCCACAAAACATGTCCTCTCCCTGTATTTAAAAGTTGGAAAGTAGGCCCTTGTGTGACTGCATCAATATGTTTTAACCCTGCCTAGTCCATCAATATAGACTCTTGGTATGGGGCCCCATGATTTCTATGAACGCCTCTGCTTAAGCTGGCCCCCGGCTGCTGTGGTAACCCATCGATTAACAGCGCACATTCAAAATAGTTAACAGACACCATCAGCTTCTTGTGGAGTTCCTGAGCCACCTCCACACACGCAGGCTCCTTCTCAGGATGTTCATTCACATCCTAATGCGGTGAGAGGTTACATATAAAAATAAAATCCTAAAATCTTGGAATTTTTGCTTTGCCCACTAATACTCCATTTACACAGACAGATTAGTGGCAGTAAACCACCACTAACTGGTAAATATTTACTGATTGTCGGAGGTTTAGAAGCCTGTTTACACAGGAAAACCATGCTAAATGATGTGCGTTGAACGTTCAGAAGGCGTAAGCTTTGCAGCTCCTCAGAAGAATTTTTTATTTTTACCAGGAGACCTGGACCCCCCGTGGTCTAGAGGTCTCAGGGGGTCTCAGCGCTGCTGGGACCCCTGGCCCTCCCCTGGCGGATCTGCGTACCCCCTAAGGAGGTCCCCGCATAAGCCTGCCGGCCCCGGGGGATACAGGGTGCTCCCTGGCGGAGACGCACACTGCATCTAGGGGTCCCTGCGAGCTCCGCCGTGGGGGGGAACGAAGGGCCATGGCGTCACACATCCCTGGGGGTCCCTGTGGCGCTCAACTGGGTAAGTGCCCTGTGTGTGTGTGTGTGTTACTGTCTTATGGTGACTGCACCTTTTGTCTTTTCAGGCAGAGGTGTAATACTGGAGAATGCACATCACCGCTGCTGTTAGCAGGGGAGCGGGTCAGAGGAGCGCGGGCTCCGTTAGTGTAACGGGGGGGCGTGGCTTATGTTCTTGGCTGCCTGCCATCGTCTGTGCAGACAGGAAGCGCCTGGAAAGCGCGCGCTGGGCAGTCCCCGCCCCCCTCCTGCCTTCCTTCTCTTCGGCTCTGCAAACGGCCATTGCCTCACGTAGCTCAGCGCTCTCACACACAGGCTCCAGGAAGCTGGTGAGTCATCTGTTTGTCTCATCTCTACAGCACAGAACGCTGCTGTCTTCTCTGCTGCATGCACACCTTAGTCCTTTTAAGGCAAGGTGCATTGCGTGTTCAGCAGCATTAACCCCTTCTGGCCATCATCAGAAAACCTTTTTTCTGCAATGCTGGGGTAGCTTTTCTCCCTCTAAGGAGAATCTTTAACCCTTCAGTGCTTGGTAAATTGTTTTGTGGGAACAGGCTGTGATAGCAGGATCTCACTTCCCCGGTTACTGTGCTCTTGTAAGGGGTTATTACTGCTCTTTCCGCGACGCTCGCTACTGAGTAGGGAGCATGTCGGATCAGGGTCCAGGCGGCGCGGACCTCTCTCCCGGCCCGCTTCAGGATCGGTCACGCGTATCTGATATGCCGGGGTTGACGGCGTCAGGTTCGTCTCTGGTCAGGGGCCTCAGTGATGTTAAAGCGCTCACTCGCTCCATTGACAGTCTGTCTGACCTCCTGGGTCACTGGGTATCAGCTAAGTCCCTACCGGCGCGGGGAAAGAAGCGCCACAGGCCTGTGGTGGCGCTGTCTCCTCCGCGCAGCGCATCAAAGGCTTCGGATTCACCGACAAGCTCTGCTGGTGAGATCTCCGATTCTGATGAAGAGGATCGGCAGGGTCGCTCGGCTTCGCTTTCAGGCCACGTGGATGCTCTTATTGGAGCCATGCGGGAAGTGTTATAGCTGTCTGAAGAGGTGACGAGGCCGGGCAAGTCGGCCCGGCTGTATCAGGAGTCGCGTCGGGCTCGTTCGACACTGCCAGCGCACGATGAACTTAACGAGGCGGTGGAGAGAGAATGCCTGTGTCCGGATAAGCGCTTCCAAGTGATGCGGTTTTTTGATGCCCTGTATCCCTGCTCCACAGAGACGATCGCTAATTGGGTCCCCTCTCCTGAAGTGGACGTGCCATTGTCTCAGCTGAGCAAATCTTCTTTGCTTCCGGTTAAAGGGAAGGCGAGTCTACAGGATCCGCTGGACAGAAGGACGGAGTTAGCGGCGAAGTCCATCTACGAGGCCGTGGGTCATGGATTCCGAGCGGCCTTGGGGGCCATGTGGGGACAGCCTGTACATCTAGTGCACTAGTTAGGCGTTGGGCCAGATGGTGATGCTGAGCAGTGTCTGCCCTGGCTGGACCAGAATGGGAGACCACAGAATCCACAGATGATTCTGACCCAATTTCATGCCCAGCACATGCCTGACACCTAACATTATACTGGTGAGGCTTCCCTGAGATGGTTGGATCAGCTGCGGTCAGCATGGCAAGATGGGACTCTGCTGTCTGACGTGGAAAGGCTCTTCCAGCTGTTGGAAGAGGTGGCCCGATATAGCAGAGACGCAGTGCTGGATACTACTTTGTTTCTGTCCAGGGCTCAAGCCTCGGCCGTCACAGTCAGTAGAGCACTGTGGCTCAAACAGTGGACTGGAGACGCAGTATCCAAACAAGGTTTGCTTACTCTGGCGTACAAGGGCGGTCTGCTTTTTGGTTCGGACCTCACGGAGCTGATTGCTAAGGCCAAGGATGTGGCTTTGCCACAGCGGAAAGCAGCGGCCTCTACGTCTGACAGGTCAAGTGCCGGTAGTGGTCGTCGGTCCTTTCGACCCAGGGGACGATTCGATCAGCCCTCTTGGAGATTGGGTCGTCCCTCGTCTTCCGGTAAGAAGTCCACCCAGAAATCCCGTACTCCCTGGAAACAGCATTTCCGTCGGGACAAAAGGGAGGCTGACAAAAAGCCCGCTAAGGCGGACTGACGCCAGGATCCCTCTCGAGGGCTCTCGGGTGGGAGGTCGGCTGCTACAATTCGGGTCGGTTTGGGCGTCCCACGAATCGGACGCCTGGGTGACACGGGTTGTGTCAGCGGGCTATTTCATAGAGTTTCACTCTCTACCCCCGGACAGGTTTCGTCAGTCTCGCATCCCGTCCGTGCCCAAGCTGGCTGCTGCTCTGCTGCGGGAGGTCAACTCTCTTCTGCAGCAGGGTGTAGTGGTTCCGTTTCCGCCGGAGGACCGGGGAAGGGGGTTTTTACTCTAACCTTTTTGTGGTCCCCAAAAAAGGAGGACAAGTTTCATCCCATTCTGGACCTCAAGGATTTGAATCTTCATGTCCGAATCCTGAAATTCCGTATGGAGTCTCTTCGCTCCGTCGTGGCGGCCTTGTCGCAGTACGATTTTTTGGTGTCGATCGACATCCGCGACGCCTATTTGCATGTCCCTGTTGGCAGGGCTCACCAGTGCTTCCTGCGTTTCGCCGTAGGGCAGGCCCATTACCAATTTGTGGCCCTACCTTTCGGGGTGGTCTCGGCGCCCAGGGTTTTTACAAAGGTTCTGGCGCCGCTCATGGCGCTCCTTCGAAAGCAAGGAGTTCCGATTCTCCCCTACCTGGACGACCTGTTAATTGTGGCGCCCACAGCGGAGGAGGCAGTGACAGCTCGCGATCTCTCCCTTCAGCACCTGGAAGACTTCGGGTGGCTGGTCAATTGGAAGAAGTCGTCATTGGAGCCGTCGCAGTCAATCCTGTTCTTGGGGATGCATTTCGACACCGTACGGGCAGTGGTGTCCCTCCCTCCGGACAAACAAGCGAACCTTCGTCACCACGTCCAGGCTATGAGGTCGGTGAGGGCGATGTCCCTTCGGAAGTGCATGCGCCTTCTGGGTCTGATGGTGGCAGCAATGGAAGCGGTGCCGTTTGCACAATTTCATTCCCGGGATCTCCAAGATCTTATTCTGACCCGTTGGGACCGGTCGCCGACTTCGCTGGATCGCTGTGTCGTCATCTCCCGCAGGGTGCGAGAGTCTCTTGGATGGTGGTTACGTCTGGAGGCTCTATCCCTGGGGAAATCCCTTCTTCTCCCACGGTGGTCGGTGATTACCACCGATGCCAGCCTGACTGGCTGGGGGGGGGTTTGGAACGACCTCTGGGTTCAGGGGGTCTGGTCGTCAGAGGAGTCGTCTCTGCCAATCAACATTCTGGAGTTGAGAGCAATATTTCTCTGCCTCCGACATTGGACGGTCCCTTTGAGCGGTCTGCCGGTCCGGATTCAGACGGACAATGCGACAGCTGTCGCGTATATCAACCATCAGGGCGGGACGAGGAGTTCCAGACTCATGATGGAGGTCTCTCGGATCCTGCTTTGGGCCGAGTTCAGGGTTCTAGTCATCTCCGCGTTTCACATCCCGGGTGTGCTGAATATCTCGGCGGACTTCCTCAGTCGCGAGCGGGTAGATCCCGGAGAATAGAGTCTTCATCCGGAGGTTTTTACTCTGCTGTGCTCCCGTTGGGGGACTCCCCAAGTGGACTTGATGGCATCCAGGCTGAACGCCAAGATTCCGACAATCATGTCCAGGTACAGGGACCCGGAGGCTGTGGCGGTAGATGCTCTAGTGGCCCCGTGGGACCAGTTCGAGCTGATCTATGTGTTTCCGCCGGTATCCTTACTTCCTCTGGTGATCAGGCGGATCAATCTCGAATGAGTATCGGTGATTTTGGTGGCGCCGGATTGGCCGCGGAGGGTGTGGTATTCAACGCTGGTGTCTCTTCTGGCAGCGCCTCCGTTTCCACTGCCTCTTCGCCCGGACCTGTTAACTCAAGGGCCCATTCGTCATCCGGACCTGAAGTCACTTCGTTTGACGGCGTGGCTCTTGAGACCGAAATCTTGACCCGTCGTGGGTTTTCGTCCGAGGTCATTGCCACCTTGCGGGCGGCCAGAGGTCCAGCTACGACTAGTATTTATCACAGAACTTGGGAGGCCTTCTATTCATGGTGTTCTGGATCGTCAAGGAACCCGAGGGTTTTTTCCATTCCCAACTTCTTGGCCTTTCTGCAATGTGGTCTGGTCAAGGGTCTAGCAGTTAGTACCTTGCGGGGTCAGGTCTCTGCACTATCCGGGCTTTTTCGGAAGGCTATTGCCTCACGCAGGGATGTGCGTTCATTTTTTCGCGGGGTTGCACATCAGTTTCCGCCTCGGAGGGCGGTTGTGGCTCCTTAGCGGCTCAATTTAGTTTTGGAGGCTCTTCAGCATGGGCCATTTGAGCCTATGGATTCAGCTACGCTTTACTTGCTTTCTTGGAAGGTGGCCTTCCTGGTGGCGGTCACCTCTTTAAGAAGGGTTTCGGAGTTGGCGGCACTGTCTTGCTCGCCCCCTTTTTTGGAATTCCACCCGGATCGTGTGGCGCTTCGTACCCGTGGAGATTTTTTACCTAAAGTGGTGTCGCGTTTTCCACCTCAATCAGGACATCCTGTTGCCTTCCCTCTGTCCGAAACCAAAGAGTCTGAAGGAGCGGGCCTTGCACTCGTTTGATTTGGTGCGGGCATTGAAGTTCTATCTTTCAATCACGCAAGGGTTTCGAAAATCGGATTCTCTGTTTGTGATTCCTGCTGGTCGTCGCCGTGGTCAGCGGGCTTCCAAGGACACTATCGCTCGGTGGATATGTTCGGCTATCCTGGAGGCGTACCGGCTCAAGGGCGAGCCTTGTCCGGTTAAGGTTCAAGCTCATTCCACGAGAGCTGTTGGTTCGTCGTGGGCTTTTCGTCAGGGGGCTTCGGCAGCGCAGCTCTGCCGGGCGGCTACCTGGTGCTCCGTTCACACTTTTACTAAATTTTATAAAGTGAACGTGAGTGCTTCCGCCAATGCGGCCTTGGGACGCAGGGTCCTGCAGGCGGCAGTGGTTTAGGTTATCTCTTTATTTTTTGTTCGGCGCTTGTTGCGCACTTGCCTAAGTTGTTGGGGTGTTGGCGATCCTGCCACTGTTTCCCACCCTTGAGTTTTGGACTGCTTTGGGACTTCCCACTAGTAATGGATCTGTGTCTCCCTTCCTTCCCTTCTGCTGCTGAAAGACGGATTTTGGTAAGACCTTACCTGTAAAATCCTTTTCAGCGAAGGAAGGAAGGGAGACACAGCACCCTCCCATGGCAGAAGTGTATTATGGTTTTTCTAGATGCGGCGCGACTCCCTCCTGATGGCGGTCATCTGGTCTGGGGTTGGCGCACTAGGGCTCTGTTCCAGCATTGCCAGCTCATCGCAGTTGTCAGGTTCAGTAAGTAGTGCCTGGGACTGTGTGTTTTCATGCTGTTATATACATAACCTGTTCTCTCACATTTATGAATTTTCAGAAGGGGTTGTGTTGTTCCCCTGGTGTTGTCTGCTCTTCCTTAGCTTGTGTACGGACTGGAGAACATGGGAGTAGGAGGAGCCTAAGCTGGAGGGGCCGGTTGTCACTTTTTCTAAATCTGAGGTGAACTATCCTGTGGGGCTCCGCCTACCCCCACTAGTAATGGATCTGTGTCTCCCTTAGTTCCTTCGCTGAAAAGGATTTTACAGGTAAGGTCTTACCAAAATCCGTCTTTTTCTCGTTTTACCCTATAGCCTATTTACACTCCACTTCTCAGCAGCTCTCGTTTATAATCTTTCAGTGTAAATGCATATTAAGTCTCAGCATTGGCTTACCCTGCCTGTTCTGTAGAGATTCTCAGCAGCCATCTTATTATCATCACAGACAGGATTAAAATAAAAGGTAACATCTTGTCATATAGATAATACAGGATCCACCATTCACAAAAGGCGATGGTCTCAGCTGACCTTCTTCCCCCTCTCTGCACAATGACCTCTGCACAGGTCAGAGAGCATGCCTATAACCCAGTGAACATCCACAGTCTAAAGTGGTCCATATATCCACTGTAAGGCTTATCAGCTCAGGTAATATTGCCGCCTGATCATTTAGAGAGAATACAATTAGAAAAATCTTGACAATCAGAAATTAAAAACCTATTGATAAAAAAGAATATAAATGTCTGGTTTTAATAATTACAGAAATTTCTAGCTGATATATTCCTTAACATGATCAACACTCGTATAAGACGTAGATAGTACTCGGACCTCACAAGTGACCGTGGTCAGATAGTATTTAATCTAAATCACAATTAGTCAGGAAGCAGGAAACCACTAGAATAAAATTCCGCAAGTACAACAAACGTGATTGTATATTATCATGTCGTCACTGAATTTTGGGTCTTCTATCCTTTGGATTACGAGCTCGGAGAGAATGAAGACACAGGACAGGATGTTTGTGTCTAAACATACTCTAAAAACTTTATTACAAAACACAGGGCTAATATACACCCTAAAGGCAGGAAACGGATTTGCCATATATGGTTCGATTATACAGTTTAGCTGAACAAGCGAAAAAAACTAGTTTCTGTATGCTTTAAAATATTTAATTAGACTTATCTAGTTAGCAAGGTCATTTCATCTTTCTGCAAGAACACATTATTGCTACAAGAAGAAACATCTGGCCAGGGAGAATCACGTTATCTTTTTAGCAAGGACACGCTATTGATACAAGAAGGAACATTTCAGCTTGCTGTTTTTTTACCTAAAATAACTGTCAGACTTATATAGCATAGATGGGGCCTTTAAACTTGAGGGACTCCATCTTCTGCTATAACATTCCATCCTTTTGTTCCTTCATTTATCAATACGAATTTCTATGTTTTCTTTTAGTACAACGCTGAATACACATTAAAAAAAGCTTAAAAACCAAATAAACCGCAAGACACATTAGCAAAACCTGTAAAATAGCTTGTACTATACCAGCCAACCACCCACCAATACCTTTAAACCAATTTTATGCGGGGGCATTTATGCATATAGCATTTATGCATACTTTATCGAAGTGCCATAATTTAGCAAAGTGCCCTGGCAGTTAGAAAATGGCATTGCTAATATTCATCTTTCTTCTCTTCTTACAGGTATATATTTTTCACTGCTTGTGTGATCTGTCCTGAAAACTGCATTATATCTCCATGCAATGCTCTGCAGCCTATCAATTTCTGGTATATATTTTTCACTGCTTGTGTGATCTGTCCTGAAAACTGCATTATATCTCCATGCAATGCTCTGCAGCCTATCAATTTCTGGTATATATTTTTCACTGCTTGTGTGATCTGTCCTGAAAACTGCATTATATCTCCATGCAATGCTCTGCAGCCTATCAATTTCTGGTATATATTTTTCACTGCTTGTGTGATCTGTCCTGAAAACTGCATTATATCTCCATGCAATGCTCTGCAGCCTATCAATTTCTGGTATATATTTTTCACTGCTTGTGTGATCTGTCCTGAAAACTGCATTATATCTCCATGCAATGCTCTGCAGCCTATCAATTTCTGGTATATATTTTTTTCACTCCTCTAGCTTTTTTATTCCATGATACTTAAAGGTCATCACACTTACTTTAAGAGTTTATGATCCATGCCGAGTTTACTAGTCTTTTTTTTTCCCCTGCACTTTATGGTCTCCTGTTGTCTTTTAAGCTAGTGATTGATTGTTAATGAGTTAAATCTGTGCAGATCTAAGCAGATACGTCCCTATATATTGAGACTTAGTTAAGGGGAGGCATTTATGCGGGGGCATTTATGCATATAGCATTTATGCATACTTTATCGAAGTGCCATAATTTAGCAAAGTGCCCTGGCAGTTAGAAAATGGCAGTTGGACAGGGCAGGAGACAGGTAAGACATGCAAGACAATTAAACAAACTTGCTTCCAGGTCATCTTTTTGGCAAACAGTATTCACCATTTGTATCTGTGCCATTTATACTCTGGTTGCTACAATCATCCACATTCACCGTTCTCCCACAAATGCGGCACACTTCATCCATATTAATCCCTCACTCCTCTCTTCTCCTATGTACAGTTGTCATGCTCTCTTCACAATGTTATACCACGCAGATCCATTCATTCCCACCATACAACGCAGGAAACGCTCTCACAAATCACTCAATCATCTGCTCACTCTCTGTATCTTCCTTCTATTAGTCGCAGGTGATATTTCTCCCAACCCAGGACCCTCCAGTAATAATAACACTAACTCTTTCCCTGTTACATTCAGAAACCCTGCTAATCTCATTAATATTCCCTGCATATCTTCTGTCTCATTCAACTGTGCCCTTTGGAATGCACGCTCAGCTTGTAATAAACTCTCTTACATCCATGACTTTTTCCTCTCTAATTCCCTCAACCTTCTGGCTCTCACTGAAACCTGGATCCAGCAGTCGGACACCACCGCCGCTGCAGCTCTCTCCTATGGTGGCCCACATTTCTCTCATACCCCGCGACCTGACAACAGATCAGGTGGAGGTGTTGGTCTGCTTCTTTCAACAAAATGTACTTTTCAGGTTATCCCCCCTGTACCCTCCCTTATCTTCCCGTCCTTTGAGGCCCACACAGTCAGACTCTACCGGCCCTTCTCCCTGCGAGTGGCGGTTGTCTATCGCCCCCCAGGTCCCCTCCGTCAATTCCTGGATCACTTTGCTGCCTGGCTTACAAATTTTCTATCCTGCGACATCCCCACGATAATCATGGGAGACTTTAACATCCCAATTGGCGATCCTCTTTCCCCATCTGCCACGCATCTTTTATCATTAACCTCCTCCTTCGGCCTTTCACAGCTTGCTAATTCTCCTACACATGAGGACGGGAACACATTGGACCTGATCTTCTCCCGGCTTTGCTCAGTACATGACTTTACTAACTCTCCCCTTCCACTCTCTGACCATAATCTTCTTTCATTCTCTGTCAAGAACTGTGACTCTACTCAAGACACTCCCACCGTCCACACTTATAGAAATTTACGCGCCATTAACACCCAGAAATTTATAAAAAAGTTGCAATCATCATTGGCCCCAATCTCCTCCCTCTCATGTCCCGAATCTGCATTGAAGCATTATAACAAAATAATGCTATGCGCCCTGGATGAAGCCGCACCTCCTACACAAAGAACAATTCGGCATAGATGGCGACAACCCTGGCACACGCCTCAAACACGTCTTCTCCAGAGGTACTCCAGGTGCGCTGAACGGCTGTGGAGAAAATCAAATCTGCCCGAAGATTTCCTCCACTATAAATTTATGCTGAAAACATATAACTCTGCCCTTCACCTCTCCAAACAAACCTACTTTAACAACCTCATCATCTCACTTTCCAATAATCCTAAACGACTCTTTGACACGTTTCATTCTCTCCTCAATCAAACAGCACAGGCCCCGACCACCGACCTCAGCGCTGACGATCTGGCTAACTATTTCAAAGAAAAAATTGACCATATCCGACAGGAAATTTTCTCCCAATCCCCAAATGTTATGCATGCTCCCCCCCGCCACATTGTATCTTGCTCATTTTCTGACTTCGAACCAGTCACGGAAGATGAAGTGATCAGGCTCCTTGCATCTTCTCGCCCTACCACCTGCACCAGCGACCCTATTCCCTCACATCTCCTTCAGTCCCTTGCTCCAGCTGTCACCTCTCACCTAACTAAAATTTTCAACCTTTCCCTCTCATCTGGTATCTTTCCCTCTTCTTTTAAACACGCCAGCATACAACCATTACTTAAAAAACCATCCCTCGACCAGAACTGCACGGCCAACTACAGACCTGTTTCCAATCTTCCCTTTATCTCTAAACTCCTGGAACGCCTGGTCCACTCCCGTCTAATCCGCTATCTCTCAGACAACTCTCTTCTTGACCCTTTACAATCTGGTTTCCGCTCTTTACATTCTACTGAAACTGCCCTCACTAAAGTCTCTAATGATCTACTAACAGCTAAATCTAATGGTCACTACTCCCTGCTGATTCTCCTGGATCTCTCTGCAGCATTTGACACTGTGGATCACCAGCTCCTCCTCACTATGCTCCGCACTATTGGCCTCAAGGACACGGTTCTCTCCTGGTTCTCCTCTTATCTCTCTGACCGCTCCTTCTCTGTGTCTTTTGCCGGCTCCTCCTCCTCCCTACTTCCTCTTACTGTCGGGGTTCCTCAAGGATCAGTCCTCGGCCCCCTTCTTTTCTCCTTATACACCGCTCCTATTGGACAAACAATCAGTAGATTCGGTTTTCAGTACCATCTCTATGCTGATGACACCCAATTATACACCTCTGCTCCGGACATCACCCCTGCATTACTACAAAAGACCAGTGATTGTCTTTCTGCTGTGTCTAACATTATGTCCTCCCTCTACCTAAAACTGAATCTGTCAAAAACTGAACTACTCGTCTTTCCTCCCTCCATTAATCTACCTGTGCCCGATATTGCCATCTCCGTTTGTGGCTCAACCATTACTCCCCAGCTACAAGCCCGCTGTCTTGGGGTCATTTTTGATTCAGATCTTTCTTTCACTCCTCACATCAAATCACTCGCTCGTTCATGTCATCTACACCTCAAAAACATCTCAAGAATCAGGACTTTTCTCACCTTTGACTCGGCAAAAACTCTTACTGTCGCTCTTATTCATTCTCGTCTTGACTATTGCAACGCTCTACTAATCGGTCTCCCTCTTACTAAACTCTCCCCTCTCCAATCCGTCCTGAACGCAGCAGCCAGGATCATATTCCTCGCCAACCGCTACACCGATGCCTCTTCCCTGAGCCAGTCATTGCATTGGTTGCCCATCCAATATAGAGTTCGTTTTAAACTTATCACGCTTACCCACAAAGCGCTCCATGCTTCAGTACCCCCCTACATCTCCTCCCTTGTCTCAGTCTACCACCCTACACGTGCCCTCCGTTCTGCAAATGACTTGAAACTAAAATCCTCCATAATCCGAACTTCCCACTCCTGTCTCCAAGATTTCTCGCGTGCTGCGCCAATTCTCTGGAATGCACTACCCAGGACAGTTCGATTAATTCCCAATACCCACAGTTTCAAGCGAACCCTAAAAACACATTTCTTTAGACTGGCGTATCACCTAAACACACTCTGTCCATCCCAGCTTTCCCCCATATTAAAATCTTCTTCAACTTCGGGTTCAAACCAACCATGCACATAAAAGCCTCTGTCAGGACTGCACACATACTGGCTGGCGACCAGTCCATGTATTATTTATCCTATTCAGTATATCAAGGCTGCATTATACAATATATGTACTTTTTACCTTTTGTGTCTCCCCCACTTCCTCATAGACTGTAAGCTCGCGAGCAGGGCCCTCACTCCGTTCGATATGAGATATGCTTATTCTGTATCGTCTGTATAAGTCCCCCCTAAAATTTGTAAAGTGCTGCGGAATATGTTGGCGCTATAAAAATAAACTATTATTATTATTATTTATTATTATAATTTGCGGGATTTAGAAAGGAAAATCTCTGTGTGGAATTATTGGCCAAAGTATCTGAACAGTTCACTCAAAAGTTTATCTCTTCCCATGAGACTGGGACAGCGAGAAAGGGTATGCTAGTGGACGTCACAGGGGCATGTGTACATATCCAACAATTAGCAATGGTCTGGTTTTGCTCCTTTAGTCCATCGATTAGAGCAAGATGGTGTCTAATGAATCTATTGTCGTCTCCATCCATGGTGCCTAACCTAGTCCATGCACCTGTGGTCGCAAGGATGCAGGTAAGTATAAACAATGTCATCAGTCTTTGTCCGCTGGTTCTCCTAGTATCTTTTTGCAATGGGATGCGTGGATCCAGGTCTCTTTTCCCTCTAACTTAACGGCTGTGCTTGTGGTCAGCAGAACTTGAAAGCGTCCATCAAACCGTGGATCTAGGCTTTTCCTCACGTGTCTTTTTATAACCACCCAGTCTCCAGGTTGCAGCGTATGGCTGCTAGAGTCTTGATCTGGATCTGGAAGAGAACTGAAGACATTATCATGTACTTGCTTAATCTTTTTATGTAAAGTCCTCACATAGGAACTTAGCACATGGTTGTTCATTTCTAATGCTTGCGGATAGAAACACCCTAGGCTGGGTACGTTGCCAAACAATATCTCATATGGAGAGAGTCCAGTCTTTCTATTAGGCGTGTATCTTACTGAAAACAGAGCAAGTGGTAAACAGTCCGGCCATGGTTTTCCTGTCTCAGCCATGGCTTTCTGAATTTTTAATTTCAATGTCCCATTCAGTCTTTCCACTTTACCACTACTTTGTGGGTGATATGGGGTATGGAATGCTTGTTGAATTCCTAGAGCTGACATGACTTCATTCATTATTTCACCTGTGAAGTGTGTACCTCTGTCACTCTCAATTACCTCTGGTACCCCATACCTGCAGACCACCTCCGCAAGCAGTTTCTTTGCGGTTGCCGCAGCCGTGGCTTTGGCAATCGGGAAAGCCTCTGGCCATCCTGAGAACAAATCAATACAAACCAACACATATTCCCATGATCCTGACTTTGGCAGCTGAATATAATCAATTTGCAGTCTCTCGAATGGATAGAGGGGCCGGGGGGTGTGTTTGGGTGGTGTTTTAACTACTCTACCCTGATTATGTGTAGCACATATCATGCACCCTTGTACCAGGTTTTCAATACAGGTGGAGAATCCTGGTGCCACCCAATGTTTCTGCATCACACTCATCACACCCGTTTTAGATTGGTGTGTCGGCCCATGTAGTATCTGGGCAGCTGCTGGGTACAGTGCCCTTGGAAGTCATCGTCGTGTCCCTTTCCCCCATACCCCATTTGCTTCATTCAGGCATGCACCTTCCTTTAACCACTTATCAACCTCCTCCTTTTGAGCCTGAGCCTGCATTTGGGATAAGATGTCCTCCGACACAAAGGGGTTTTTAGGGGCACTTAACTGACGTACTGTTGACCCTTGTTGCGGCTTACAGGCTGCTGTTTTTGCCGCTGCATCTGCCATCGCATTTCCTCTGCTTACCTGGTCGGTGCGTCTGGTATGTGCTCTTACCTTTATGACAGCTACTTGTTTAGGTAGTTGTAGCGCATCAATTAACTGCTGGACCGCATCAGCATTCTTAATGGGGTGTCCTGCTGCCGTCAGGAAACCTCTTGACTTCCATATTGGACCAAAATCATGCGATATACCGAATGCGTACCTAGAATCTGTGTAAATGTTAACAATACTACCTTCCGCTAGTTTACAGGCCTCGGTTAGGGCCCTAAGTTCAGCTTCTTGAGCCGACTGGTGTGGGAGCATTGGTTCTGCCTTGATTACTGCATTGAGGGAGACAACTGCATATCCAGTATGGAAGGTACCTGAATCGTCCTGATGACGGGATCCATCTACAAAAAATTCAAAATCTGCATTTTGTAATTCATGTTCAAATCCAGTAGGTAAACCTGCCGTTTCTTGTGCCATCATTTGTACACAGTCATGAGGAACTTCCTCTCTTGGATCTTCCTTAAAAAGCACAGTACCTGACTCCTCCTTTAGATCCGAGAGAGGTAACAAAGTTGCTGGATTCAGGGTAGTACACCTCTGTAAAGAAACATTGGGAGGCATTAACAGTGCACATTGTAACCTGAGATGACGTGCTGCTGAGAGGTGAGCGGGTTGCACTTGATTCAATATAGTGTAGACATCATGAGGTGTTAGAACGGTGAGCGGGTGGTCAAGAACAATGTCTGCGGATTTATGGAGTAATAGTCCAACAGCATGCAGAGCACGTACACAGGATGGTGCACCTCTGGCTACCGCATCCAATCTGCCACGAAAGTAGGCAACAGGTCTCTGATTATCACCGTGTGTTTGAGTTAAAACTCCTGCTGCATGTCCAGCTTGTTCATGAAGGTACAGAGTAAATGGGAGCTCATAATTAGGGGTACCCAAAGCTGGAGCGGCCAAAATACGGTTCTTGAGAGAATAAAAACAGTCTATTGCCTCTGATGTTAGTACAAAAGGTGTTGGGGTAAGACAGTCATAGAGGGGCTGCATTAAAACAGAGATGGCATGAATCCACTGTCTGCAATAGGAAACAAGTCCAAGAAAAGTTCTGAGGGCTGCAACATTAATGGGGACGGTGAATGCCTGTACTGCTTGTTTGCGTGCATTTGTTAAATGACGAGCTCCTGGTGTAATGCAATGTCCCAAAAAGGTGACTGAAGATTTACAAAACTGAAGCTTATCTTTCGATGCCTTGCAGCCAGCGTGATAGAGAAACAACATAAGTGATATAGTTGCACTATGACATTGTTTCCTGGAGGGGGCACAAATGAGCAGGTCATCGACATATTGCAGAACAACGATATGTGGTTCAGACCATCCCTCCAGTATTTCCTGCAGGCTTGCAGTGTACATTGTGGGTGAATTCTGGGCACCCTGTGGCAACACTGTCCATGTATATTGACTACCCTGGAATGTGAAAGCAAACAGGTACTGGCAGTCAGGATGTAATGGTACACTGAAAAATGCATTTGCCAAATAAACCACTGAAAAGCAAAGAGAATTAGAAGGTATCTGTGACAGAAGAGTATGCGGGTTGGGCACAACTGGTGTTAGAAGTTCTGTGGCTTTGTTAACCAACCGGAGGTCATGGACCATTCTATATGCGGCTGGTTGTCCTGGCACGCTCTTTTTCTTTACTGGGAACAGGGGAGTGTTGCAAGGGGACTGGGTTTTGACTAGGACTCCTCTCTGTAGTAATTTTTGGACCTGCTGGGCTATGGCATTCTCCTGAGCCGAGCTAAGGGGATACTGCTTCTGTTGAGGCAAGATGGCTCCTGGTTTTAATTTCACCATTACTGGTTGAACTCTTAACCTACCAACATCTGTTTTGCCTGAGGCCCAAAAATCATGTGGTACAGCCTGCTCCAATATCGGGGGAAACTCATTTGTCTCTTCTATGCTGGCAATATCTAGTGACATAATTTTGCAAAGGGTACTTGGTTTTAAACCTGGGGTCATGGTGACAGTGCCATCGGGATGATACTCAATATGTGCTTGTAATTGGGACAACACATCATTTCCCAAAAGGTTACATTGGCCTCGGGGCGATACCATGAGCTGGCTATGTACAGTAGCTCCTTGAATTTGCAGGGGAATTCTTTTAGTGACAGGAAGCAGGACAGACGGGGAATTGAAGGGGGTGGCAATGACATGATGTGAAAAATCAGTGTCAGTATATGGCCAATCACCTTGCGTAATTACTGAATTGTCGGCCCCCGTATCTACTTGGAAATCGATTTCATGTCCCCCTGGTAGGTTCACCTGCACTATACAACTGGGAGTTGGGGGTAAGGAGATGAGGGGGTTCATGTGCAAGCTTCCCTCATCCTATGGGGGCGTTGTTTGGTCGGCTGGAGGACCCGTACTCTGAGCATTTGGATACGGGTTGGTCCTACAGTTCTTTCTAAAATGTCCTGGCTTTTTACATCCGTAACATAGTCTCTGTCCTTCTCCTTCAGTCTGTCCTCTGCCTCTGTTGTTTCTGGGGGTCGTCTCTACTATATGTATTCTGGCAGCTCTTTTTGCCTGCGCTATGTCATGCTGTGCCCCCTGAGCTATTCTAGCTAAATCTTCTGCCTTCACTGATCTCCAGTCCGGTCTACTTGCTTTTACCTTCTCTGCAATCTCTTTCTTTAGTCCATTCATGAAAGCACTTGCTAATACCCTCTCACTAGTCTTATTCCCGGGGTTGAACCCCATTTCTGACCAGGTTTTCTTTAGTGCATAGAAATAATCCTTAGGATCTTCCTCCTTTCCCTGCACTCTATCTTCTAGTGTAACTTGCTTTTCTGCTTGCCTGTCTTGACATGCTTTTACCAACGCTGCTGCGAATAGGACTCCAGCTGCTGCATCATTAGATTCTGCATCTACGGGTCCGGTCCTATTGGCATACTGTTTTTTTGTCTCATCTATCAACCTATCATAGCGGGCTTCATCTGCCAATTTTCCCTTAATTACCCCCTGCAGATCTATTCTAGTGGCATGATACGTATCCTGTATGGTGGTGATCATTCTAGCAAAACCCATAGGGGACTGGGACGGATCTGGCAGCTGGGAGATCAGTGCCAACTGCTCTGAAGGACTCCATGGTCTATACATTAACATTGTACGAGCTTCCTGACCTGGAACCACTGCATCCCCCCCTGCTGCTGCTGCTGCTGGTGCTCCTGGCACAACTACCGTCCTCATTGGGAATAGACTAGCTGGGTGGGGTCTCGGTCCTCCACATGCCACACAGATGTCTACTGTCAAGGGGTTCTGTTGTCCACATCTGGGGCAAACCCAACATTTAGGTTCCTGGGAATTCTGGTACTGGGGTGGGGGTGACGTCGGGAGCGGACAGGGAGGAAAATCTGTCATTCCAGTTTTTGTCAGTCTGTAACGTCCGTCTCCTAATTCTTCAATCTTTCCTTCAAAATAAGCGCATGCATTCATCCATACATCTACTGTCTTCAACAGACCCTTATCTTTCAACCATCCATGATAGGAGTTAAAGAAGGATTTCCATTTCTCTCCATTCATCTCTCCATTCTCATTCATTCCCGCTTTACACAATATTTTGTCAATTCCAATCAGTGCCTGTTTCCCTTCTCTGCGTACCACTAAGTCTTTGGCTATAATGCCTTCCTTGGCATTTTGGTTCCCCATTTTTTTCGGTTCTCCTCACCTAGAAGAGACTCCTCAGTCACTTAGACAATGGGCCACAAAGGTTTCTGAACCATTCCACTACTAGCCTCTCTAGGACTTATACGCCAACCAGAAAAACAGACCAAAAACATCAATCCCGGGACACATCCACAACACAATCATCGGATCCATACTTTCATTAAATTTTCCAAAGGATAGAAGGCAGGACTGTCAATTTATCTGAGGGATTCTACTGGTTCAAAGGGACCTGAGCCAGACAACAATCTGTTGAATTACCTGGGGAGCCGACCGCTCGGGGGTGAGGGAGTTTCTTCTATGCAGTGATATAATTAGGTAGAATATAACAGTTATTCTTACCTCAGCGCTGTATATATCACCAACAGAGAGCTTCACTCGTCCCACGTCTCGGACCGGTCGAGCACCCTTGGGTAGATTAACTCAAGGTCCCTGTTCGAGGCGCCAGCTGTCGTCACTGAATTTTGGGTCTTCTATCCTTTGGATTACGAGTTCGGAGAGAATGAAGACACAGGACAGGATGTTTGTGTCTAAACATACTCTAAAAACTTTATTACAAAACACAGGGCTAATATACACCCTAAAGGCAGGAAACGGATTTGCCATATATGGTTCGATTATACAGTTTAGCTGAACAAGTGAAAAAAAATAGTTTCTGTATGCTTTAAAATATTTAATTAGACTTATCTAGTTAGCAAGGTCATTTCATCTTTCTGCAAGAACACATTATTACTACAAGAAGAAACATCTGGCCAGGGAGAATCACGTTATCTTTTTAGCAAGGACACGCTATTGATACAAGAAGGAACATTTCAGCTTGCTGTTTTTTTACCTAAAATAACTGTCAGACTTATATAGCATAGATGGGGCCTTTAAACTTGAGGGACTCCATCTTCTGCTATAACAATCATTAGGCTATATTTAGTAGCTTTACCGAGAATTCTATAATAAAGGCTCAGTGGTCAATGTTCTCGTGTATAAAACATTCACATAACATAAAAATAAGTAACAATGCATAACACTGACGTGGTAAATATAAAGCTTCCTCCTAAAAGGAAAACCCCACGCGGGGAGAGGACCACATCTGAAGACTCGACAATGACACATTATGATGGAATGATCATCTCGGAGCTTCTCCTGCTGAGCCTTCACCTCTTTCCAGGACATCGAGGAAAAAAAGAAAATACCTGACTATTCAAGGAACCATTCCTAAATAATTCTTAGTATTCTGGGATATTTGGCTGCATCCATTCTTTATGGAAATAAGGATCTACAAAAGCCAAACTGTTGTAAAATGCAGCAAATGTTCTATTGTGTGGTATACTGGGATCTACGGGGGCTTCAAACTCTGGGGTGACCATTATAAAGCAGCACAGAGCCCATTGTATAAACTCTACTGGTATATTTAGCTGTATTAGAACCAAAATATCTAACTGAAGGCCCACCATACATATTAGACTAATGTTGACCTATCCCACCGATATTGACAGATTCAGCTGAAACTCAAATGTGTATGGGGGCCCAGACAACTGATTGTTGGGGAAGTTAAAGGGGTATTCCTATCTCCAATATCCTATCCCAATATGTAGTAGGTGTAATAATAATATTAGCAAATACCTCCAATTAGAAATGTAGTATAGTCCTTCTGATTAGCAATGTTGCTTACCCCATGTGCAAGGCATTGCAGTAGCTTAGGCATCCATGGTTACGACCACACATAGTTACGCTTAGTGGTCGTAACAATGAATACCTAAGCTACTGCAATGCCCTGCACATGGGGTAAGTGACATAGCTAGTCAGAAGAACTATCCTACATTTATAATTGTAGGTATTTGCTAATATTATTACACCTACTACATATTGGGATAGGATTTTGGAGATGAGAATACCTCTAAAGTGTCCGACATGTCCGATTTTGAACTATTGATCCTTCTGTTTCCCTGGAGATAGCTTATCACCAAAGATGTAGGACTGCGGTTCTCTTATACAGAACACAGAGACACTCGGCTGAAGTACTCTTGTGTATGGGACAACGCTTTACTGTTGGAATTGCTGTGGCATATGAGAGGAGACTGACTATGAGCATCACTATCACGGTGAAAATATTTAGGATTTTTAAAGTCCTAATTTTAGGAGGTCCAAGTCCTAAAAAAATATTATTAACCAGGAACAATGTATTATTTAGAAAAAGACTCATCCATCGCCTGATTGGATTGTTTATAGTCATCTCATCTGCCCATGTAAACAGGACGTGCTGCCGACAATAAGCAACCATCTTGGTACACTTTTTATCGGCCCTTTTGAAAAGGCTTTATATGAGCACCGGTGGACTTGTTAGTGGGGCTGTGGCCTGACGCTGATGATTGGCCACACTATCTATCAGTATTCGGTCAGTATTTTTTCTCAGGAGTGGGAGCCAAAACCAGGTGAGGAACAATCAGAGAAACGGTCTAATAGAAACAAGTCACCAATTCTGCATTTATCACCCACTCCTGGTTTTGGCTCCCACTCCTGAGAAAAAATACTGACTGATTACTGATAGTGGGGCCGTGGCCTCAGGCCACAAGTCCACAGTGCATGACCGTGCTCATTCATGTGTATTTGTACATGTGAGATCTGAAATGAACGTGAACGACTGTGACCTGTTTGGTGAGATAAAGGTTACTGACTCACTTGATCTAAACTTAGTCCCGCAGTCCGGCTTCACCCATTTTTTTCCTACAGATCATATTACCTGAACTTATCATGTGTCTTCCCAGGCTGTAAACAGAGAGGAGGCAGTACATTGTAAAGACGAGGCCTACAGCGTCCAAAGCCCAAACCCGAGAAGCCAACAACTAATCTGTCATGTGTACAAATACATTCCACCCCTCTGTTATCCTGATCAGACAAGGAGCTCACATGGCTCATTACAGGACGGGACGGAAATTCTCTTAAAGTGATCTACACCTCCGACATTAAATGTGACGATACGTTTCTAATGTCTAGACGGAGTGAGCCGTCTTTCTTTTTGACGAAGAAGAAGCCTGCTCCCGCCGGGGAGGTAGATTTCCGGATAAATCCCCGGGCCAGATTCTCCTCAATATATTCAGACATGGACCGGGTCTCAGCAGCGGACAAAGGGTAAAAACGCCCACGGGGAGGAGTAGCGCCAGGTATCAGGTCGATTGGGCAATCGTATGGTCTATGAGGGGGTAATGGCTCTGCTTCTCTTTTATTAAAGACATCCGCATAAGATCAATAGGGAACCTGTAGGCCGGGTAGATTGGCTGGGGTAGGAGAAGGACAGGCAGGAAGAACGGGAACTAAACAAGTCTTATGGCAGTCCTCTCCCCAGCGAAGGACTTCTCCGGTCTGCCAATCAAGCATGGGTGCATGTTTCTGGAGCCAAGGTAGGCCTAGCAAGAGGGCGTGAGAGAGTCCAGGCAGAACATGGAAGAAGATGCTCTCAGAGTGCAGCATTCCCACCTGCAGAGTTATGGATTCGGTGATGAGTTGAATGGGATGCGGTAAGAGACCCCCATCCACGGAGGCGACAGATAAGGGTACAGCCAGGGGTTTGGTGGGAATGTGGTATTTCTCTACCAGGGATAGAGAAATGAGATTTCCGGCAGCTCCAGAGTCAAGTTGAGCTAGTTCACAGAAACTGTTCTCCCCGCAGATGATAGAGACCGACAGCATCAGAGATGGAGAGGGTTTACTCTTGTCTAGGACGACCTCTCTGAGCGATCCTAGACACAGGTGTTTCCCGACCTCTCCGGGCAGGAACGGATCCGGTGCTCCTTACTGCCACAGTAGAAGCAGCTCCCCTCGGCACGGCGTAATTCTTGACGGGTTTTGACCATCTTGGTCTGGTCGACCTGCATAGGCTCGGGTGAGTGCGCCTGAGGAGGAACGGAGGAAGTGACGGGTTTCTGAAAGGTAGGGGCAAGGCGTGGAAACCTCCTCTCACGGGTGACCTCTTTGGTGCGCTCCTGGAACCGGATGTCAATCCGGGTGGCGAGTGTTATTAAGTCGTCGAGAGTGGTAGGAATGTCCCGACCGGCGAGTTCATCTTTAATACGGCCGGACAGACTCTCCCAGAAGACGGACACCAGGGCGTCGTTATCCCAGGCAAGCTCCGAAGCAAGGGTACGGAACCGTATGGCATATTGGCCCACGGTGAGACTTCCTTGACGGAGGCATAGCAGAGATGAGGCGGATGAGGTCTTCCGTCCTGGTTCGTCGAAGACTTTCCGGAAAGCCGTGAGAAAGGCTGGCAGGTTGGACACCAGGGAATCTCCTCTCTCCCATAGAGGATTTAGCCAAGCCAGCGCCTCCCCCGTGAGATGGGACATGATGAAGGCTACTTTGGCTCAGTCGGTGGAAAACTGATGTGCCAAAAGTTCGAAGTGCAGAGTGCACTGGTTAGTGAAGCCCCGTGCCTGACCGGGATCTCCGCCAAAACGAGGCGGGGCGGAGAGACGGGGACCGGGAAGGGATGCTATGGTATTGCTGTGCAGCGGCGGCGCCGGGGTAGTAAGTGTGCGAGTGGAAGCAGCTCCCGATGAGACAGTCAGTGTGTCCAGGCGAGAGTTAACACGTCCACACGTCGTCCAACAGCCCAACATGGATGATGAGAAGCTGCAGGACGTCACATAATCCGCGATATTCAGGCAGAGAACACAAACCGCAATGTGCTGCCACCGACATCTTCATCAGCTCAAGAGGAGGCGACTGTGTAAGAACATCACCGTTTTGTTTTCCCCCCTGAATATCGTGGATTATTAGATGACTGATGTTCTGCTACTTTTTCTTTTTGAAGTTGTCTACACACATAATGGCTGCAGAGGACTGAGAGAAAGTCCATAGGGAACAAAAGAGAAGTCGGGAACAGAAGGGGAGACGAGGGCTGAGCCACTTACACAGACAGAAAGCTGAGGAGGACATGTTATTACTCCAGGATCTGCTCCATTCATTCCTTATGTGGCATCCAAGTGCTGAGCTCGGCTTTTTCCAGAGCCCCATAGAGAATGAATGGAGCTGCAGTTGTTCCCTGACTTTCCGTTCCTTCCCGATCAGACGATGGTTCGCAGTGGTCAGACCCCACGATCAGTAAGTGATCACTGAGCCTGTGGATAAGTGATAACTAAAGTTGACAAATCCCCAGGCTCGGATGGGATACACCCGCGAGTACTGCAGGAATTAAGTAATGTCATAGATAGACCATTATTTTTAATCTTTAAAGATTCCATAATAACAGGGTCTGTACCACAGGACTGGCGTATAGCAAATGTGGTGCCAATATTCAAAAAGGGGACAGAAACCGAACTTGGAAATTATAGGCCGGTAAGCTTAACCTCTACTGTGGGAAAAATCCTGGAGGGTTTCCTAAGAGATTCTATAATAGAGTATCTGAAGAAGAATAGCCTCATGACCCAATATCAACATGGGTTTACAAGGGACCGTTCCTGTCAGACTAATCTGATCAATTTTTATGAGGAGGCAAGTTCTGGACTGGACCAAGGAAATGCAGTGGATGTTGTGTATATGGACTTTTCAAAAGCTTTTGATACGGTTCCACACAAAAGGTTGATACATAAAATGAGAACAATGGGGATAGGGGAAAATATATGTATGTGGGTTAAGAATTGGTTCAGTGATAGGAAACAAAGGGTGGTTATTAATGGAAAACACTCAGACTAGGTCTCATTTAACAGTGGGGTACCACAGGGGTCAGTATTGGGCCCCCTTCTTTTTAACATATTTATTAATGACCTTGTAGGGGGCATACAGAGTACTATTTCAATATTTGCAGATGACACTAAACTCTGCAGGGTAATCAATACAGAGGAGGACAATTTTATATTACAGGAGGATCTATGTAAACTAGAAGCTTGGGCTGATAAATGGCAAATGAGCTTTAATGGGGATAAATGTAAGGTAATGCACTTGGGCAGAGGAAATAAAATGTATAATTATATGCTTAATTGTAAAACACTGGATAAATCTGTCACGGAAAAAGACCTGGGTGTATTGGTGGACGACAAGCTCATGTTTAGTGGCCAGTGTCAGGCAGCTGCTGCAAAGGCAAATAAAATAATGGGATGCGTTAAAAGAGGCATAGATGCTCATGAGGAGAAGATAATTTTACCTCTATACAAGTCATTAGTGCGACCACACTTAGAATACTGTGTACAGTTCTGGTCTCCGGTGTATAAGAAAGACATAGCTGAACTAGAGCGGGTGCAGAGAAGAGCGACCAAGGTTATTAGAGGACTGGGGGGTCTGCAATACCAAGACAGGTTATTACACTTGGGGTTATTTACTGTGGAAAAACGAAGGCTTAGGGGTGATCTTATTACTATGTACAAGTATATGAGGGGACAGTACAAAGACCTTTCTACTGATCTTTTTACTCTGAGGCCAGAGACGGGGACAAGGGGGCATCTTCTACGTCTGGAGGAAAGAAGGTTTAATCATAATCACAGACGGGGATTCTTTACTGTAAGAGCAGTGAGACTATGGAGCTCTCTGCCTCATGATGTTGTAATGAGTGATTCACTAATAAAATTTAAGAAGGGCATGGATTCCTTTCTTGAAAAGTATAATATTACAGGTTGCAAAAACTAGATTCCATGATAGGGCGTTGATCCAGGGAACTAGTCTGATTGTCGTATGGAGTCGGGAAGGAATTTTTTTCCCCAATGTGGAGCTTAGTGTTTGCCACAGGGGTTTTTTTTGCCTTCCTCTGGATCAACATGTTAGGCTATGGGTTGAACTAGATGGACTTAGTCTTCCTTCAACCTTAAAAACTATGTTACTATGTATGTAACTTGTTATCTTCAGACATCCCCTCTAAGCAATGGCGCACGCCAGCAGTGAAGGCGGGAGGAGACGCTGGGTACAGGGAAGACTTTACCTCTGGGGGTCACATATAGGGCATGTGAGGGGTGGACACTTCCCGTATTCACCATTACTGAGCCCCCGCTCTGTACCGCTCTTATCTGAGTGCAGGAGACACAGCAGTCACTAATCAGCCACTCTCCGGCACTTGCAGCTGTCCGAGCTCTGCTGTGCCTGTTAGGGGTGAAGTTCGGGTCCTAGGAGGCAGCGACTATGCAGCCTGCAAAGCAGATGACAGCCCGGGTACCACGTCTCCGGATAAATCTCCACCTTGTGAGCTGCTTCTTGTGCAGCAGCCCCATGCAAGTCGCTCCGCTCTCCTCAGCCAGCTCCTGCTGAAGACTGAGCTCCTCTGCCCAATCTAGGAGCCCAATAGCCCTGATCACACCAGTGGTAGCCCAGTGCTGCTGGGGGGGGCAGGGCTAGATCCGATTTACAGATAGCAAACTAATCAGCCCTAGATATTTCTAATAGCTGCAGAGCAGGCGACATAACTCTGACCGGTGTCCTCATAGACCTCTCCTCAGCCGGGACTAATAAGAGCAGTAAGATGGCCGTCATGGGGTCCATTGTTAGATCTCGGCTGCCATAGAAACTCATCGGCACCATGATCGCGCCTCCCTCTCCGGTCTTAAGTGCCTAAATGCTGTGAAAGCCACTGACTGTGTCATATAAGGGGTTAAGCTGCCAGGATCAGGGTTGGCTCCACTGCTGGCGCCTGAGGCAGGAGCGGGACTGTGTTATACCGCCACACGACTGCCACAGATCTTGTAACAGTCCTGACTGCACCTGCCTGATGATAATGTGTCCTATAACGCGGGTCCTGGTACCAGACTGCCCTTTACATATTAATCACTAGCAGGGAACCAGTTACTTACAGGTTCTAGTTTCTGATGTGTTTCCAGGACCTGTAGTTATCAACATTTTACCCTTAAGGCCCAGTTATAATATTACTGCAACACTCTCACTACATATGAGCATCCTGTACCTGTATACCTGCCCTGTGTGCGGCGCAAAAGTATATAACAAAATGTGTGTACACAAATACCTATCTCCTGAATGGTATTACTGCTAGATCTCCTGTACATAGAAATATGAGGTTCTTAGCGCACACTTTGAGCAAATTGTGCGAGCCCATCTGCCACCGTCAAGGCGACCTCTTCAGATGGGTCCCTACACTAACACTACACTAACTTACTAACTGGGACCACCATTTTTAATGTTTATTATTACTGTACTAATGCAATCAATTGTACCTGTTATAATTCATTTTTTAATTAGTTTTATAATTTTTTATTACTCTTGTGTTTATGATAATGGTATTACTAAAATCCCTATACTTAGTGTTGATCCAGAAGAAGGCAAAAACCCCAGGACACCTTCAGCCAATTTGTGTCACAGGGGAAAAATTCCTTCTTGACCCCGAGAAAAGGCGATCAGTCCTAGGACCCTGGATCAAATCTAATAATGTTATTACTAGTTATTAATAATTCTTATTAATATTACACAACTAATTGTACTGCTACTGCAGTTATTAGTATTTTAATTTAGGTTTTTGTACTTTTTATAGATTATATATTATTTATGTCCTGCTATCTTATTACTTTGCTATTCTAACTTTTCTATAACTACTTAAAATAATCAAAACAACACTATAATTATTTTTATATTCTTACTATTATTAACATCCTGCTATCTTATTACAGTATTATTCTACTTTCCTATCACTACTAATACTACCCTATACCTAGAGTGTTGATCCAGAAGAAGGCAAAAACCCCAGGACACCTTCAGCCAATTTGTGTCACTGAGGAAAAATTCCTTCTTGACCCCGAGAAAAGGCGATCAGTCCTAGGACCCTGGATCAAACCTAATAATGTTATTATTAGTTGTATAATTAATATATTACTTATTGTACTACTGGAGTTATTTTAATTTATGTTTTTATTTTTATAAATATAGCTATTTAATATTCTTCTTATTATTAATAACCTGCTATATTTTTACATTATTATTATTCTTTCCTATCACTACTAATACTACCCTATAACTACAGTATTGATCCAGAAGAAGGCAAAAACCCCAGGACACCTTCAGCCAATTTGTGTCACAGGGGAAAAATTCCTTCTTGACCCCGAGAAAAGGCGATCAGTCCTTGGACCCTGGATCACACTGCTATTCTACCTACTACTATTACTACTGTTATTTTATTACTATTTTATTTATTTCTTACTATTATCACTAGTATTATTACTCTTATTACACTAATACTGATACACTACCACTATATTACACTATCCTGCTGTTATTTGGTGGTCTGATACTTACCAGCCGGTATTGCCGTATGTGATGTTATCGGCAGAGAGGTTCCAGCAGGATGGTCCACATGATGTTCCTCTTTCCTCTCAAATACCGGTTGATGTACTGGCGGAAGTTGGTCTGGTTCTCCTTCTTCCTTCTTGTTGTTGGGATCGGTTGTCTTCTTTTCTGGCCTTTGGCCGTCACTTCCCCCCTAGGGATCTTGATGTGGAGTTTCATCTTCTTTGCTTTCTCTTCTTTCTCTTCTTTCTCTTCTTCCTCTTCTTCCTCTTCATCCAGGTAGGCGCACAGTTCTTTTAGTGTCTTCTGTCTTAAATCCATGATGTCCAGCTTTATCTTCTTTGCTGCTTTCTCCTCTTCTTCCTTCTCTTCTTCCTCGTCTTCCTCTTCATCCAGGTACTTGCGCCGTTCTTTTAGTTCCTTGCGCCTTTCTTCCCTCTTCCTTTTCTCCCTGGCTTTATACTCTTCGATGCATCTTCTTTGGGCAATGGGGTTGGTCGGCATAAGGCGCTGGAAGAGAAGAGATGAAGTTAGGAGGCTACAAGGAAGATCCGAATACACAGCTACCTTATAGAAGAGGCCGTAGCGTTGCCCTGAGTCGTCTCACTGACCTCCTTCTTGTAGAGGGGAGAAGGGAGAAACTTCACACAATATGCCAGTCTCCTCAGCTGTTCCTCAGGACTGATGTAATCTGCAGAAAACACAACCAGATATTAGGAGCAATCCTCACCGTACAAAGAGGACGTATGTATGTTAAGACTGTCAGAAGGAGCTCACTGATGGATTCTCAGTTAACTAGTTCTGCAGCCAGCAATAGACAGTACAGCACAGAGGGTACAGGAGGCAAACTGTGCACAATTTTCAATAAAACTCAGAAAAATATTTACCACCAAGTATATGCATTAAAGGAAAGAAAATGTCCCCACAGATGAGTCTGTTTAATGAAAGCCCCAGAAAGCCATGTAACAAGAGTATAGAGAACGGTGAGTGAGTGATGGATACTACCGGGTCCAACGCTGGCAGAATACTCCATCCCCATGGTGTCCGCTGATATCTTCTCTTGTAGAAATGTATCCAAAATCTATAAAACCTCAGGAGGCGTCAGCAGAGGGTTTGGTGATTGGCTGATATTTCTTTGGTCTTAGAAACATTGGCTATAAATAATTCGGGGGCTCTGCTGGGGAAAGGGCAAATTGGGAAATGTGTAGGATATTTACTGTTCTGTATCTGAGCTTCATTAAAGGGGAATTATCAGATGGAACAAGTCATCCCCTTATCCCTGGGCTCGGTGACGACTGATAGATCAGTGGGGTCCGACCGCGGGAAACTCCAGCAATCACCAAAAAAGGGCAGTGACCCCCATTAGAAGTGATCGCTGGATCCTTCCAGATGGGAGATGTGATGAGTGTGGCGCCCCCCACTGGTGTCTCAGCGTATCATGTGTTGGGGAATAATGACTTCTCCTCTGGTAAATGGGCTGATTCCTGTCAGTTGTGGTCGCTGAGTGCGTGTGATGGGATGTGGCTCCGTCCATTAGATTATATCACGTCTTATACCTAGAATCTCTCGCTGATCGCAGGTGTCTGTCTTCACACTCAGATGAGATGGAACAAACTGACCACATAGGAGGTTTTTTTTTTTTCAAATTCAAACCGAGCAATCCTATTGGCTGAGTATGACTGTCGTTACCATGGTGACAGAATGTTAAAGGGACAGAACATTAATAATGTATAATAGTGTATTTTATTACATATTTCACATAATAGTGGCTGATATATGGACCTGTACAGATAATACACTTCTATAACTCCTCATATTTTTCATACAGCAATTTGGTGGTGCTGCAGAGATATTTTGGGCGTAATATAACTTGTGCTGGCAATTGATCATCTATAAAGTAGTCTGGTAATGTATGTAATGGTCCTAAGATTGTGGTTTTATGTTCAATACAAATCTAAATATTAATCAGACGTCACTCCCTGCTATTTGAAGGGTTTTTGTCCCTTTCCCTATGTCAGAGTAGTGTCACATATAGCTCGGATACGCTGCAGCCTTCAGAACAATGAGGTCCGTTGTGGCTTTCCCCTGCACATTCGGCCATTATATAAGTGACGGCAGCTGCGTTGTGTCCCTGCACGGCTGATAGCGTCGCTGTGCAGGGATTCAGTATGGTGGAGCTGGGGCTCTTTTCTTTTATGGGTCGATACAAGTCTTGTTCAGACATATAAATATGCCTTGATTACATTGTAGAAAAGAAGGGTGACATTACAGGAGTTCCATACATTCTCAGTGTAAGATCAGTGGGGTCGGACCCCCGGCACCAGGGAGTATACAGAAGGAGCTTGTGAATGTCTTACTTTAGTGGTCTTGTAAGCTCCTCATCCCACACTTTTCCTGTATAGGACATATAGCTTTTCTGTATACATAACTCTTATGTAAAAACAACATCCTCCATGCACATTTCTGTAGGTTGCCTGATGGTTCAGGTGTAGTTACATCATTTTTTTCTACTGCCCGACCTAACAGCGTTAGCTTGCTCTTTTAGCAATCCAATTGTATTGTTTCACATTTGGGGCGATTGTGTCAGCGGCAGGTTTCATTGTGGGGTTATATAATGGGCACTATTTTTATAGGCTTATTTGGATATTAATGCCTTTGTGAATAGATACTTTGCTGCTGCCTTGCTCTTTATTATATTGTGGTGGGCAGTCTGTAGTCATATATTGAGATTTTCTGTGACTAGTTGGGCATATATATGTGAGGATTAACCATATCAGTACCTTGCAATGGTTTTGTTATTCATTGGGGCAATTGTTGCTTTTTAGTTGTTTTTTTTAACATGTCTTGTATGTTTAGTCTTTAATAAAATTCTATATTTTTGCTATTCCTTGGTGATCCCTGTCATTGCATCCTTTCTTTCTCCTTGTTTCTTTGCATCTCTATTATGTAGCTGCAGGGTTAGGGACGGCCGGTTCCTTGCAGGAATAGTTATCAGGACGGGTGCGGTTTCTGCTGTAATAACTCATTCATGTGACCCATCAGTCATCACCCGATCAGCCGGGCAATGCTCAGCACAGGCCGCCGTCATCCCACTTCTCTACATCTATTATATAGATGACACGCCCCTGGGCCTGTGTCGCGCTGCGTTGCGCACTCGGGAGCTTACCCGGAGCCGGATCGCTTGAGGGTTGTAGTCTCGTGGCGGGGACCCGGTCCGTGCCCAGGGAGTCAAACTGAGCGGCGATGTATCAGCGGTAGATGTGTACGACTACGCCACCCGTTGAATGCAGCTATGGAGCTGCCGCTGCAGGACAGTCCGCTGAGGCCGGTGGATGGATGGTGCAGCGTAGATGGTATAACCCCCAACGGGAGGGGTATGGCCTCAGGGCAGCAGATGTGGATGATGGGGGTAGCAGGAACCACTCAGAGACGGTGCGGTGTAATTCAGGGTCTTTACTGGTAACAACGATAGACCCTCCCGGAGTACTTGCTAGCGAACGGGGCCTGGTCAGTCCTTGAGCAGATGGGATCTCCCCTGGCCAGGCGGAGTTGTAGGCCTCCCAAACTGACTGTACTCTTCTGGCTACCTTGCTAGAAGCGGATATAAGTAGCCCACGTCCCTGAGTGTACCGTGTGGTGCTCACCCGTATGGCCGGTGACTCGGGGCCTTCTAATGGCTTCCGCTCCACGATGGCGGTGCTGGTCCCACGCGTGTGACCGTGTCTTCGGGTTTCTGGGCCTGAGGACCTGAAATCCCCTGCCGGTCGGCTTCTGCTGCTGGGTCAGAGTTAGTCCCCACAGCCTCGGACGCCGGGTCCGGTAAGAAATCTTCTCAGTCAGGGCGAGCTCTGCAGCTGCCAGCCCCTGGCTTGTAGTAGTATTGCTCCCACTGAGCTTCTGCTGTTTCTTCCTATGCTGCTTCTCTGTCTCTACTCTCCTTGACTGACTAACCCTGCTTCAGCCCCGGGTTTACATAGGGGAAGTTCTTCCCCTCCCAAGACTGGGCAGGAGGTGTGGCATGCACAGGATCCCTGACCAAAGGACCTCCCACCTGCTCTCAGACATAACATTACATTACTGTGGAAACCAGACCCCTGGGGTGCCACATTCCCCCCTAGTAAAATTTAGTACTCCGGGACTAAACATATTTTAGAAAAACATAACAAGATATAAACAATAATAATACAATAAGAAAACACATAACGATGGTTACGGCGTGTCCGCAACCGGGTGCAGTTTTGAAGAAAAGCAAGGTGTCCATTTCACCAAAACAGGGAGACGTAACCAGGTAGGGGTCTGTCCTACCCCGAGTCCTTAACAGTCTCTAGTCCATCCTGGGTTACGTTCCAACTATGTACAAGGATTCCCGGTAATCCACCAAGGATTCCTAAAAGTAACTGGAAACACAAAATTATACACAAGCAACAATACACAGGTAAACATAAATAAAACAATTTATACACTTCAAATCCTCCAGCGTGCGGGTAACTGGCCTCTAGTGGCCCTAGTGGACCTACGGAGCTGACTGTCTGGCCCTGAACTACAGGGTGTAGGAGCTGTCAAGGGTAAACTGGGCAGCTGTCTACCGGCTCTTTGTCTCACTAGGGGTACGGCAGGCTCACTATAAGCAGAGGGTTGATCCTCCTGTTCTGCTTGTGTGGAGTCTTCTGCCTCCTGGACCGGCTGTTCTTCCAGCTCTACCTGTTGCTCCGTAGGTGCTTGGGATGCTGGTTGGAGGAAGGTGAGTACGGGTACCACAACTGCACCATTGACTTGAGTCCAAGACCGAGGGAAGTCCCCGAGCACAGTACTAACCATATCTTCCCTTTCCTCTACGGGTCGATGGTCTTCTTGTTCCTCTTCAGGGTTCCTCAGTTGTTCGGGACACTTCTTCAGGTGGTCCCGGGATACAATGGCTGTGGTTTCCCCTCCGTCTTTACTGATGGTACAAACCTTCGGGTTCTTGTGGCTTGAGGGCAGTACGGTGTACGGGTCCTTCTCCCACTGGTCGTCCAACTTGTGGAGCCGTCTCTTCCTCTTCAAGACCTGCTCTCCGGGTACCAGGGGAACAGCGGGAGCATACTGGTTGTAAGTTTTCTCTTGTCTTTCCCTAGCCTGACAGAGACTTCGCTCCACGCTCTCCTGTACTCTCCGGTACTGCTGCTGCCTCTCTGTGTCCCAGTCTGTTTCTGGTGAAGTGTCCTCGGGTGTCAGGACTCCCATTTCCAGGTCAACAGGTAACTTACCAGGTCTTGCCCTCATTAGGTAAGCCGGGGTACAGTTGGTGGAACCTACCGGGATGTGGTTGTATAGGTCCACCAGATCGGGCAACTTCTCAGGCCACAGACTGCGTTCTTCCAGGGGCAACGTTTTTAGAAGATCCATTACCACCTGGTTATTTTCTCACAAAGTCCATTAGTTTGCGGATGGTAGGGTGTCGTCCTTATCTTCCGGCAGCCATACAGATTGCAGAATTCCTGGAAGACCTCCGCTTCAAAGGCAGGTCCCTGGTCCGTCAGCACTCGGTCCGGGTACCCGTGTGGACGGCAAAAGTGCTGCTGGAAGGCTCTAGCTGCTGTTTGAGCCGTTAAGTCCTTGACGGGGACGACAACCAGAAACCGGGAGTAATGATCCACGATGGTTAACGCGTAGACGTAGCCACTTCTGCTTGGGGTCAGTTTTACATGATCCAAGGCTACCAGTTCCAACGGTTGCCGGGTGACGATGGACTGCAGGGGAGTCTTCTGGCTGGCGCGGTCCTTCCTTCTCAGGTTGCACGGGCCACAGTCTCTGCACCACTTCTCAATGGTTCCCCTCATGCCTACCCAGTGGAATCGCTCGCGCAGCAGGAACTCCAGCTTCTTCCACCCGAAGTGTCCAGCTCCGTCGTGGTATGCCTCCATCACCATGGCTGCGTCTCTTTGTGGCACTACTACTTGCCAGAGTAGTTCATGCGTCCGGGAGTTAACCATTCTGCGGCACAACTTCCCCTTGTAAAGGAACAGTCGACTCTTCTCTGCCCATAGTTGTTTGGCTTCCTCCGGAGCGTCTGGTTCAAGGCAAGCCTCCGGGCGAGTCAGCATCTCCTTCACCAGTCGGACGGCAGGTTCGCTGTCTTGCGTTTCCGCCCAGTTGTAGTGAGGTAAGGGGTTCAACGTAACAGCCTGCTTACTCCTTACCCGGTGGGAATACTGGATAGTCCCATGACGGTGGAACGCAGGGAGTTCAACTTCTTCCAGTCCCTCCGGATCTTCTCCTTCGTCCGGCAGGTTGGGCATCCTGGACAGGGCATCCGCGTTGGTATTGGAGCGTCCGGCCCGGTATTTGATTGTGAACTCGTAGTTGGACAGACGGGCCATCCACCTCTGCTCCAGGGCACCGAGTCTTGCCGTGTCCAGGTGTGTCAACGGGTTGTTATCCGTGTACACGGTGAACCGGGAAGAACCGAGGTAATGCTTAAAGCGCTCGGTGACTGCCCATACTACGGCCAGGAACTCTAGCTTAAATGAGCTGTAATTCTCGGGGTTCCTTTCGGTGGGTCGCAGTTTTCGGCTGGCGTAGGCGATTACTCGTTCCTTCCCCTGCTGGATCTGGGACAGTACGGCTCCTAGCCCGATGTTACTGGCGTCGGTGTAGAGGATAAAGGGCTGGCTATAATCCGGGTACGCCAGGATTTCGTCCCCCGTGAGGGCCATCTTCAGCTGGCGGAAGGACTCTTCTTCCAGCTCCTCCCATTTGAAGGGCGGCTTCTGGTTCTTGGCCTTCCGGGACTGGCCTATCAGGAGGTCCTGCATAGGTGCTGCCTTTTTGGTGAAACCGGGAATAAACCTTCGGTAGTAGCCTACCAACCCGAGGAACTGCCGCACTTCTTTTACGCTGGAGGGGCTTGGCCATTCCTTAATTGCGGTGATCTTATCAGGGTCGGGAGCCACTCCGTCAGCGCTCACCACGTGTCCCAGGTACTGCACCTTTGGTTTCAGGAGGTGACACTTGGAGGGTTTCACCTTTAGGCCGTAACTCGCCAGAGCCTCGAACACTTCCGCCAGGTGTTTCAGGTGGTCCTCATACGTCTTGGAATATACGATGACATCGTCCAGGTACAACAGGACCGTCTCGAAGTTTCTGTGGCCCAGACAACACTCCATTAGTCGTTGGAAGGTTCCTGGTGCGTTGCAGAGTCCGAACGGCATGCAGGTGAACTCGCTAAGTCCCATCGGGGTGGTGAATGCGGTCTTCTCCCGGTCCGCCTCTGCTACAGGAACCTGCCAGTACCCGCTAGTGAGATCCAAGGTAGAGAAGAAGTTAGCAGATCTTAAAGCAGCCAATGACTCCTCTATCCTTGGCAAGGGGTACGCATCCTTGTGTGTGATACGGTTGATTTTCCGGTAATCTACACACATCCTCATGGTGTTGTCTTTTTTTCTGACTAAGACTAGTGGAGCTGCCCAGGGGCTACAGCTATCCCTGATCACCCCAGCCTCCTTCATGTCTCTAAGCATCCCCTTGGCGTGTTGGTAGTGGGCAGGGGGTACGGGTCGATACCTCTCTTTTATAGGAGGATGGTCTCCCGTGGGGATGTGGTGTTCTACCCCCTTGACTCGCCCGAAGTCTAACGGGTGTTTACTGAACACTCTCTCGTACTCTTGAACCACCCGATAGACTCCTTGTTTCTGGTGTGCGGGAGTGGAGTCAGTACCCAGATGTAGTTGCTGACACCAGTCCTCCATGTTTTTCTTAGAGCCGTTACCTTCCTCCGGGTGAGATGGAGGCAAGGGTTCCACAGATTGTATAGAATTTTGGTTAATGGTATATAATTTGGCTAGCGTGGCATACCGGGGCAGGTACACTTCCCTCTCCCCGATATTTATTATGCGAACGGGCACCCTCCCATGGCGTACATCAACCACCCCCCGTGCTGTCAAAATGGTGGGCCTACTGTCCGAGTAAACTGGTTCTACCATTGCCTGGTAATCTCTACCTCTCAGACCAATAGCTGCCCGGCACCAAATCATCATTTCACTTTTTGGGGGCATGGCAATAGGAAAAGGGTCACACATTCTTACGCTACCAATCTCACCGCCGGAGAGTTCCACCTGTTGCCGTCGCATCAGTGCCCGGATCTCTTTCTGGAGCACCCGCTGCTCGCCGGAGCTGGCGTTCTTGGCAACCTGCTGTAAAAGGAAAATCACCTCTGCAAGACAATTTTCAATTACATTAGTTCCTAGAGTTATTTTTGGGTGACTCTCATGTTTGTCAATATCTACAATGATCAGTCCCTGTGCTGCCAGTTCGACTCTACCGATTTTGATGGTCACCTCTTTAAATCCGATCTGTGGCACGGGCTGGCCATTGCTGGCGATGATACTCAAGTCGTCGTCAGGGTAGCGGGTAATATCCGAGTCATTCCAGTACTGCTTAAAGAGCACGTACGGGATGGTGGTGACCTGTGACCCGGTGTCCAGTAGGGCACTCATGGGAATGCCATCCAGTACCACAGGCAAGACTGGACGTCCTCCCACATATCTGTCGCGCCAGTTCGATGGGCCTGGTGATCTTTTTCCTGGGGGTTGGCCCTCTACCCCAGGTTGTGCCCGTTTAAAGAACAGTACCTTGCCATATGTCCGGGTTGATTGCAGCGGCGGCAGATGGGTCGTCCGTCCTTGCTGTATCGGTCACTGGGTCTTCCTCTGGCCGGTGGGGTCCTCCTTGGTCGACGCCACGGGATGTCCTCCGGTCCGGATGCCAGCTGGATCTTCCCTGGGGTGGAAGCCTGTAAAGACTGCACAGTTCGGGTTAGCGCAGCAACGCTCTTAGCTAGCTCTTGGACCTGATGGTGTAGGTCTGGAGCCGGGTCATTGTCCAAAGCCTGCGCATCAGCTCCCACAGGCCCTGCCGACAAGGGCGCCGCCTCCTGGTGGTAAGTGATAGCAGGGCGCTTGTGGGTCACAACGCCACCCGGTGCCGGTTCTCGGAGCACCCGGATGGCTCTGTCCTTGAACTGTGCAAAGCCCAGATGGGGATCCTGTAAGGCCATTGCCCGCAACTGGGTTCGGTGGGTATTACAATACAGTCCCTCTATAAACTGTTCGGTCAACAGCCTGTCCTCGTTTCCCACTCCATCAGGGTCGGTCTGCTTAATGGCCCTCAGGGCCTCTTGTAGGTTTAGTGCATAGTCCCTTATACTCTCATGCGCTCGCTGCTTGCACCCGTAGAATCTAAGCTTAATCTCGGCTGAGGTGCGGGTATCAAAGGTGTCCTTCAGCCGGGTTAGTATCCCTGCGACAGTCTTCCTCCCAGGTGGCCAGGATTTTACTTCCCTTTTGGCTGCCCCGGTTAGTTGGGCCACCAGGATGCTCACTTTTTGCTCTTCTGTGAGGGGGTACACCTGGAAGAGGCTATCCAGCTTTTCTCTAAAGTCATGCAGGGTATGTGACTCCCCTGAGTACTGGGGTAGCCAAGCTGCTCCCGGGATATAGGGCATGGTGAAGGGCATAACTGCAGCAGCGGTAGCGCTGGCGGGGGTTGAGGCAGTGAAGCTCTCCTCCGTATCCGACATCTTCCTCCCCCCTAGTGAACCGTGGCCTACCTTGTGATGATCCTCTTCCGTAGGCCGCGGCTCCGCAGTGGATCGTCAGGGTTGAGGACCTTCCGTTGCGCTCCTGTGACGTCGGCGTCTGCTGGGCTCCTTCCAGGACCTTACGCAACGTCCGGATGTGAGGCGGGGCTTCAGTTCTCGCGCGCTTTCGGAGTCCACGCCCCTCTTCTTCCCGCGCGGCGTCCTCAAGATGGCGTCCAATGGCGGGAAAACTCCACGGATGGCGGGAAGAAGGCAGAAGATGGCGCCGGATGGCGGGAAACTTCACCGATGGCGGGAAGAAGGCTGAAGATGGCGCCGGATGGCGGGAATCTTCACCACAGGTAAGTTTGAAAAGTCTCTTTTTCAGGCACGCAGTACCCGGTGGTTGCGGGCACGAAATCCTGCCGACTACGCCAAAGTTGACGCGCCCCTGGGCCTGTGTCGCGCTGCGTTGCGCACGCGGGAGCTTACCCGGAGCCGGATCGCTTGAGGGTTGTAGTCTCGTGGCGGGGACCCGGTCCGTGCCCAGGGAGTCAAACTGAGCGGCGATGTATCAGCGGTAGATGTGTACGACTACGCCACCCGTTGAATGCAGCTATGGAGCTGCCGCTGCAGGACAGTCCGCTGAGGCCGGTGGATGGATGGTGCAGCGTAGATGGTATAACCCCCAACGGGAGGGGTATGGCCTCAGGGCAGCAGATGTGGATGATAGGGGTAGCAGGAACCACTCAGAGACGGTGCGGTGTAATTCAGGGTCTTTACTGGTAACAACGATAGACCCTCCCGGAGTACTTGCTAGCGAACGGGGCCTGGTCAGTCCTTGAGCAGATGGGATCTCCCCTGGCCAGGCGGAGTTGTAGGCCTCCCAAACTGACTGTACTCTTCTGGCTACCTTGCTAGAAGCGGATATAAGTAGCCCACGTCCCTGAGTGTACCGTGTGGTGCTCACCCGTATGGCCGGTGACTCGGGGCCTTCTAATGGCTTCCGCTCCACGATGGCGGTGCTGGTCCCACGCGTGTGACCGTGCCTTCGGGTTTCTGGGCCTGAGGACCTGAAATCCCCTGCCGGTCGGCTTCTGCTGCTGGGTCAGAGTTAGTCCCCACAGCCTCGGACGCCGGGTCCGGTAAGAAATCTTCTCAGTCAGGGCGAGCTCTGCAGCTGCCAGCCCCTGGCTTGTAGTAGTATTGCTCCCACTGAGCTTCTGCTGTTTCTTCCTATGCTGCTTCTCTTTCTCTACTCTCCTTGACTGACTAACCCTGCTTCAGCCCCGGGTTTACATAGGGGAAGTTCTTCCCCTCCCAAGACTGGGCAGGAGGTGTGGCATGCACAGGATCCCTGACCAAAGGACCTCCCACCTGCTCTCAGACATAACATTACATTACTGTGGAAACCAGACCCCTGGGGTGCCACATTGACACTCCACAACTGCTCCTTCTCTTCAGAATTCAGAAAGATTTATTTTTTTATTTTTTTATTTCCGCAGCCATGCAGTGACGCTAGGTAGGTGCAGAGCTAAAGGGAAACCCACCTCAGAAGAAAATTCTAGGGTCCTGATCACTAGAGATGAGAGCTTAAAGGGAATCTGTCACTAGGTTTTTGCCATATATTCCGAGAGCAGCATGATGTAGAGACAGAGACCCTGATTCCAGCGATGTGTCACTTTCTGGGCTGCTTGCTGGTGTTTTGATAAAATCTTTGTTTTATCAGTAGGAGGTTGTGACTAGAAGACTAGTAAACCTGCAACCAGGTATCCCTCATTTTTCAGGAGTGGTCCAAATTAAATAAAAAAGCGGTCTATAGGGCGCTAAAAGAATGAACACTAGAAGTGAAAAAAATTTTAGGACTAAAAAATAAATTTAATGAGCCCTTTCCACAAAGCGTTTCGATAGTGAACTATCTTCCTCAGGTGGTACATGGCGCGCTTTTTCTCCCTTTCTCTTTTCTCATTTTTCACAAGGTCTGTATAGCAGCCTTCTGCCTATGCACAGTGTACACAGAAAGCTGCCAATCAGTGGTGCAGCCGGTTATATGGAGCTCAGCATTCAGAGCACTGCTAGATCTGCAGTAGATAAAACTAAAATTTATCAAAACTGCAGCGAAATAAGGGACACATTTCTGGAATCAGGTTTCTGCCCTTACATCATGCAGATGGGATAGCAAAACCTGGTGGCAGATTCCATTTTAGAGCCATCGGATATTACCTTGTGACCTCTCAAAGGGGAACTTGATGTCTAGGATGGTTATTATTTCCAAACCATTACAAAATGTCATGTGTCTCTTGATGCGGGATAACTTGTATGTAATGTGTTGTATGTTAGGTCTATGAACAGTACAAGTCCTTCAGTATAGGGTTACCTGAGAAGCGTAGCCAGCATGAAGCAGGACTTGTATTATGTTTTGTCAGGGATGATTAATGTCTGAGTGCTTTATGCTGCGTTCTGCAGTCATCTCTCTGCCATCCTCCGTACACCCATCGCCGTCCTGTTCTCACACTTCTTTATTTGGCTTTTTTCTTGTGGTCGTAATATGGAGCATGTTGTATCCATAAAGCGGTCAGATTTGCCGGACCTCATGCTGTTCTGCCGAATCAGACCTAGATCATTATTGGGGGCTGGGGCACCTCCAATTCAAGATGGTAGACAAATCATGTCTTGTGAGACTGCACGCTCCAGCACCCACAATACTGGAGCATCGGTTAGGTTTACACATATCCACCTGTTGTGTTTTCTTTTGGGACACAGCAGTTTGTAGAATTGTCATCATTAATGTTTTCTTTTTTTTATCTTTCCAGTATTACTGAAATTCAGAAAGATGTGGAGTACAGACTGCCAATCACCTTTAAGAACTTCACCATCAGCATCAATATGTAAGTGACACGGGGTGCTATTGTCTTAGTTGAGAGATTACGTTGCATTTCTTGGGGTTATTAAATGTGAACCTAATGGGAATTAAAGGGATTGTCCTCTACTTTGATATTGATAACATCAGCATTGGGTATCAATATCAAATCGATGGGGTTTTGACAGCCCCCCAGAGAGGGAGCCGCATGCTCCTATTCACTTGTGAAGATGGCCCCCACTCATAGGCGGATTATAATGAGGGCAATCCGGGCGACCGCCCAGGGCCCCGAGCCTGCAGAGGGCCCGCGGCTCCGGGGCGGGGTGTCTAATGCCGGATTGCCCTCATTATATGTGCGGGCCGCCGCGGCACATACCGGTAGCAGTGGCGTGAGGGGGGGCCCGGGAGGAGGGGCCCCGTACCGCTCCCCCCAGCAGCAGCCGCCGCTACTTCTTCATCGGCCGGGCCAGCACTGCAGCAGTTAACTTCCCTGTGCTGGCCCGGCCGCGTCACTGCTAGGAGACACGGCCCTGTGCGCGGCCTTGTTTCCTAGCTGTGACGTCACGCAGTGCGCGCCCGACCTGCACTGCTACTTACAACGGGAGAGGAGCAGGAGCCGGGAGGACTGGAGCCGAGCCGGGGGATGGTGAGTGAGTGTGTGTGTGTGTGTGTGTGTGTGTGTGTATGTATGTATGTGTGTGTGTGTATGTATGTGTGTGTGTGTGTGTGTGTGTGTATGTGTGTGTGTGTGTATGTGTGTGTGTATGTGTGTGTGTGTGGGCAGATGTCATTGTGTGATGTCTGTTTGTGTGTGTATGTCTGTGTGTGTGTGTGTGTAGGCAGATGTCATTGTGTGATGTCTGTTTGTGTGATGTCTGTGTGTGTGTGTGGGCAGATGTCATTGTGTGATGTCTATTTGTGTGTGTGGGGGGGTAGATGTCATTGTGTGATGTCTGTTTGTGTGTGTGTGTGTGGGCAGATGTCATTGTGTGATGTCTGTTTGTGTGATGTCTTTGTGTGTGTGTGTGGGCAGATGTCATTGTGTGATGTCTGTTTGTGTGTGTGTGTGTGTGTGTGGGCAGATGTCATTGTGTGATGTCTGTTTGTGTGTGTGTAGGCAGATGTCATTGTGTGATGTCTGTTTGTGTGTGTGGGGGCAGATGTCATTGTGTGATGTCTGTGTGTGTGTGTGTGTGGGGGGGGGCAGATGTCATTGTGTGATGTCTGTTTGTGTGTGTGTGTGGGCAGATGTCATTGTGTGATGTCTGTTTGTGTGTGTGTGTGGGCAGATGTCATTGTGTGATGTCTGTTTGTGTGTGTGGGGGGGGGCAGATGTCATTGTGTGATGTCTGTGTGTGTGTGGGGGCAGATGTCATTGTGTGATGTCTGTTTGTGTGATGTGTGTGTGTGTGGGCAGATGTCATTGTGTGATGTCTGTTTGTATGTGTGTGTGTGGGGGGTAGATGTCATTGTGTGATGTCTGTTTGTGTGTGTGTGTGTGGGCAGATGTCATTGTGTGATGTCTGTTTGTGTGTGGGGGGGGGCAGATGTCATTGTGTGATGTCTGTGTGTGTGTGGGGGCAGATGTCATTGTGTGATGTCTGTTTGTGTGATGTGTGTGTGTGTGGGCAGATGTCATTGTGTGATGTCTGTTTGTATGTGTGTGTGTGGGGGGTAGATGTCATTGTGTGATGTCTGTTTGTGTGTGTGTGTGTGGGCAGATGTCATTGTGTGATGTCTGTTTGTGTGTGTGTGGGCAGATGTCATTGTGTGATGTCTGTTTGTGTGTGTGTGTTTGTGTGTGGGCAGATGTCATTGTGTGATGTCTGTTTGTGTGTGTGTGTGGGCAGATGTCATTGTGTGATGTCTGTTTGTGTGTGTGTGTGGGCAGATGTCATTGTGTGATGTGTGTGTGTGTGTGTGTGTGTGGGCAGATGTCATTGTGTGATGTCTGTTTGTATGTGTGTGTGTGTGTGTGTGGGCAGATGTCATTGTGTGATGTCTGGTTGTGTGTGTGTGGGCAGATGTCATTGTGTGATGTCTGTTTGTATGTGTGTGTGTGTGTGTGTGTGGGCAGATGTCATTGTGTGATGTCTGTTTGTGTGTGTGTGTGGGCAGATGTCATTGTGTGATGTCTGTTTGTGTGTGTGTGGGGGGGGGGCAGATGTCATTGTGTGATGTCTGTGTGTGTGTGGGGGCAGATGTCATTGTGTGATGTCTGTTTGTGTGATGTGTGTGTGTGTGGGCAGATGTCATTGTGTGATGTCTGTTTGTGTGTGTGTATGTCTGTGTGTGTGTGTGTGTGTGGGCAGATGTCATTGTATGATGTCTGTTTGTATGTGTGTGTGTGTGTGTGTGTGGGCAGATGTCATTGTGTGATGTCTGTTTGTGTGTGTGTGCAGATGTCATTGTGTGATGTCTGTTTGTGTGTGTGTGTGTGTGTGGGCAGATGTCATTGTGTGATGTCTGTTTGTGTGTGTGTGTGTGGGCAGATGTCATTGTGTGATGTCTGTTTGTGTGTGTGTGTGTAGGCAGATGTCATTGTGTGATGTCTGTTTGTGTGTGTGTGTGTGTGTAGGCAGATGTCATTGTGTGATGTCTGTTTGTGCGTGTATGTGTGTGTGTATGTGTGTGTGTGTGTAGGCAGATGTCATTGTGTGATGTCTGTTTGTGTGTGTGTGGGCAGATGTCATTGTGTGATGTCTGTTTGTATGTGTGTGTGGGCAGATATCATTGTGTCATGTCTGTTTATATGTATTTTTGTGTTTCAAATGTGTTTATGCGTGTATGTATATGTCTGTATATGTTTGAGTGTGTGACTGCGTGCGGCCTACTGCTGAGTATAGTTGGCGCCGTGCGGCCTCCTGCTGTATCTGGGGGGGCGCCGTGCGGCCCCCCGCTGTGTACAGATGGCTACATGCGGCCCCCCGCTGTGTATAGATGGCTACGTGCGGCCCCCCGCTATGTATAGATGGCGCCGTGCGGCCCCCCGCCGTGTATTGATGGCGCAGTGCGGCCCCCTGCTGTGTAGAGATGGCGCCGTGCGGCTCCCCGCTGTGTATAGATGGCGCCGAGCGGCCTCCCGCTGAGTATAGATGGCGCTGTGCGGCCACCTGCTGTCTCTGGGGGGGGCGCCGTGCGGCCTCCCGCTGTGTATAGATGGCTACTTGCGGCCTCCCGCTGAGTATAGATGGCGCTGTGCGGCCTCCTGCTGTCTCTGGGGGGGGCGCCGCGAGGCCTCCCGCTGTGTATAGATGGCTACTTGCGGCCTCCCGCTGAGTATAGATGGCGCTGTGCGGCCTCCTGCAGTCTCTGGGGGGGGCGCCGTGCGGCCTCCTGCTGTGTATAGATGGCTACATGCGGTCTCCCGCTGAGTATAGATGTCGCCGTGCGGCCTCCTGCTGTGTATAGATGGCTACGTGCGGTCTCCCGCTGAGTATAGATGGAGCTGTGCGGCCTCCTGCTGTCTCTGGGGGGAGCGCCGTGCGGCATCTATACTCAGCAGGAGGCCGCACGTAGCCATCTATACGGCGCCATCTATACACAGCGGGAGGCCGCACGGCGCCATCTATACACAGCGGGAGGCCGCACGGCGCCATCTATACACAGCGGGAGGCCGCACGGCGCCATCTATACACAGCGAGAGTCTCAGTGCTTTGCAAGAGCAGTCAATAAATTTTGCTTGACTAATTCTGAGCACCATAAAGTCTGGTTCGCTTCTAACCTGCTGTCTTCATTTTCAGCTTGCTGAATTCTAACTCATTTACTGTCATTCGAGACGATGCCTTTGCTGGTCTCTTTCACCTTGAATACCTGTAAGTGATCCACTTAATGTCATATTTTTGATTCTGCTCTTCTTCATCTTTTGGCATGTGCAATTGTATGAGCAAGTATTCATATGAATTTATGACCTACTTAAACCTTCGAGGACCTTACATTTTATTCAATCAAATTTTTTTCCAGTTTAAAACTATGGGACATATATGTGCCTTGGCCCTCAAAGGGTTTTTAAAGGGGCTGCAAACATAAATATGAAAAAAATAATTCAATTAGTGCTTTTTGTGTTCATTTAATTTTTATTTGAAGTCCATTTTTTTTTATTTACATTGGAATTAAGCCCTACTCCATGGAATGAAGCCCTACCTACATGACATCTGAGAGCTACATGGATCCCGCTTGTGAGGTTCCTGTCCGTCACTACTATTCAGTTTTAGGGTCCACTCACTAAGCCATATATTCTGTCATGCAAGAGAATAGGGCCAATTATGCTAATGACACTGGGCTCAAACTCTGTCAGAGCTTCAACTGAGTGTGATCCGATTCTCTCGCAGCACAGATATGGAGAAGATGGAGAACTTAATTTCTCCATCTTCTCCATAGTCTCTGTGAGTGTTCATCGGACTGCACTTGGATGACATCCGAGTGCAGTCTAATGTTTTACGTGCACCCATAGACTTGTATGGGTGCACATGGTCCGAATATCGAATGAGATTATTTTCTCATGCCAATAATCGCACTGTCCCATAGTATAACATAGGGCCGAGTCCTATCCGATAAAACATCACATAGCATTCGGCCGTGTTATACGACAGTGTGAGCGAGCCCTTAGAGTCAAGGAATATTTACATGCAGATGATGATATTACTCTCCAAGTGTATATTTTTTTAGGCGAGTTCATAGTAAATGCTTTGCATTTTTGACATGTGATCAACTAAAGAACAAGAAAGATTTAGGACCTCGCCTATAGAGAAAGGGAAAATAGTTTGGAGGACTTGCATGTCCTTTTTTATTTATTATGAGAAAATCATAAAAGATCCCGTTTTTTAACCATGCTGTGACTTTCTGCTGACGGAGAGGGAGAGAGCTGCCCTATTCAGAGTCTGTAATAAGACCTGCTGACAAAAGTGTTGAAGATACAGTCTAATGTGAATTAACAATGAAAAAAAGTTAATTTCACAAATGGCTTGTATTTTTTTTAATACAAACTTTTTTGTCTTTACAGCTCCTTTAAAGGGAATCTGTCATCAGGTTTTTGCCACCTAATCTGAGAGCAGCATAATGTAGGGTTAGAGGCACTGATTCCAGTAATGTGTCACTTACTGGGCTGCTTAGTGTTGTTTTGATAAAATCATTGATTTGTCAGAAGGTAATTATTACTAGATGACTAGTAAGTTCTGTAGGACCCCACCCCCATCACTGATCAGTAGATTTCTGTGTACACTGAGCATGGGCAGAAAGCTGCCAATCAGTGGTGTGGGCGGGGCTATACAGAGCGCAGCATTCAGAGAGCTGCTAGATCTGCAGCAGATAAAACGGTGCTTTTCTCAAAATGACAACAAGCAGCTGAAAAAGTGACACATCGCTGGAATCAGGGTATCTGCCCAAATATTGTGCTGCTCTCAGATGAGGCAGCACAATTAATATTATGCCAAATTAATTTCCCGTGAACTATCACATGATCTATCACAGGGGATCATGTGACATGTCACGTGATAAATCAGGTGTGGGGGGGGGCGCGCCTTCTAAACTGCCCGGGGCCCTTACTACTCTTAATCCACCCCTGCCCCCACTGATTCCATATTAATGACCTATCCAATGGGTAAGTGATCAATATCAAGGTAGTGGGCAACCCCTTAAAGAAAGCAGACCATATTAGGTACTTCTAGAATATCTTTGTCCCATGCTGTTGATAGACCCCACCGCGTGTAATTGGTACCCTACAATGACTTGTCATCCATAGTCATGTCTTATAGCACTGGAGCCATTAAATGATGTTGCTTGGCGGCTCATGACGTCACTATAGATGATGTGTATTAATGCAAGTTGTTTAATTGCTACTAATAAGAAATCACTTTAAATCAATATGGAGGCTTATAGGGTCCTCTCAGCTTCCTTTTACATATGGAAGTAGTCGTAGAACAGTATCGTCGATTGTCCCTCCCCAGAAAAATTATCCTTTTTTTTTTGCAGAGCTCCGATGTGCCAGTCAAAAGGAAATGGAGTGTCTGCAGATTGGTGTGGGAGTGCAGAGGGGCGTGTCCGTGCACTTGAAAGGAGCTGTCTAAGTGCAGTGATACGCCCCAGTGCACTTCCAGACGGATTTGCATATGTTTTCCACACTAGATTTGTCATGATGGACTCATCAGATCTCTTATAACACCATTACGATCATATGTCAAGGTGCTGACGTCCCTTTATGCCTTACGCTACGTGCCACCTAAATGGATTTTCCATTGAGATGAGATGAGGCTGTTGGGTATTTTCCCCGGACCTGTCACGTTTCTGTAGGCTGCAGTCATGTATCCCGCGTCTTGCTCTAATACTTTGTTTTTATTGCAGTTTACTTCCGCCACAATTTCCTCAAGACAAACCTCTCATCACAGTCTTTCCACCGATAAGACATCACCTGGTGGACAAGCAAGGCCCCAATGTCACCTGTCCTTTACTACATAATGTAAGGAGACTTGGGAGATTTTGAGCACTGGACTTAGGAATGTTGTAATTTAACCTTTCAATGACTGAGGTGTTTTTGTTTTTATAAAGTGGATCTGTGTGGTCTCCTGACACGTCTGTTTTAGTAATCTTATAAACCCTATAAAATCACAAATGTGCAGAATTTGTGTTTCAGACCACTGTGCAGTGCCTTTGAAGGCTATGTTCACACATCGCGTTTTTTTCAGCGTTTTTTTAATGCAAATTTTCAGCTGTGTTTTACAGTACAAGCAAAGTCTATGAGATTTCAGAAATCTCATGCTCACACCCTGGTTTTTGTATGATCAGTATTTTGTGATTTGCATTGTTTTTTGCTGAATAGAGCACGTCACTTCTTTCAGTGTATTTCACCCATTGAAAGTAATGTGTAGTGAAAAAACGCCTAGTGTGAACATAGCCTTACATCTAATTGACAATGGGGTGTTACCTTACTCCTTGTCCATGTCTAATCAGTTTGGACAGTAGGCATAATCACTACGACCAGGGGCCTGGCAGTGGCCAGTTGTCAATGTATCCACACATTTCCAGAAGATTGGCACAACGCAGAGGACCTGGGAAGAAGAGATGCCACGGTATTGTTAGTTCATAGGGAATACACCTCTTTATTTTGGTAGATGAGGTCTTTGTCAAACACATCTTCAGCAGAGGAGAACGAAATGAAAGGATTAATGTATGTGTTAATGACCCAGTTCTGCGTGTGCTCTACGTAAAATGTGGCTGCAGATGGCTGTGCTGCATCGACACGTGAGGTTTGGGAGCCACCTTACATCTAATGGGTGGGGGTCTTACATTGAGGTCCCCACTTCAGACATTTCTGATATTTCCAGTGAATTTTCCAAGGAAGTTTCAGATAAAAATACCATAAGAAAATGTGGTCAACCTTGTTTTATTTTTTTTTTTTAATATATAAGATTTTTAGTTATAGTCTTTGTTATGTTCACATAGAAGACCGGTGGGTTTTTTCTTTTTTAGGAACAAAGTATATACAGTGGGGAAAGTAAGTATTGGATACACTGACGATTTTGCAAGTTTTCCCACCTACAAAGAATGGAGAGGGCTGTAATTTTTATCGTAGGTACACTTCACCTGTGAGAGACAGAATCTAAAAATAAAAAACAGAAAATAACATTTTATAATTTTTACATACTTATTTCATGCAATTATGCAAATTAATTATTTGATACAATAGAAAAACAGATCTTAATATTTGGTACGGAAACCTTTGTTTGCAATTACAGAGGTCAGACGTTTCCTGTAGTTCTTGACCAAGTTTGCAGACACTGCAGCAGGAATTTTGGACCACTCCTCCATACAGATCTTCTCCAGATCTTTCAAGTTTCGGGACTGTTGCTGGGTGCAGTTGTCCTGTCCCCTTTGCAGAAAAGCACCCCCAAAGTATAAGGTTTCCCCAGCATGCTTCTCAGTTGGGACGGTGTTCTTGGGGTTGTACTCATCCTTCTTCTTTCTCCAAACACGTCAAGTGGAGTTGATACCAAAAAGTCCTATTTTGGTCTCATCTGACCACATGACCCTCTCCCATGCCTCCTCTGGATCACCCAGATGGTCAATGGCGAACTTCAAACGGGCCTGGACATGTGCTGGCGTGAGCAGGGGACCTTGCGTGCCCTGCAGGAGTTTAATCCATGACGGCATAGTGTGTTACTAATGGTAATGTTTGAGACTGTAGTCTCGGCTCTCTTCAGGTCATTGACCAGGTCCTCCTGTGTAGTTCTGGGCTGATTCCTGACCTTTCTCAGAATCATCCTTATCCCACGGGTCGAGATCTTGCATGGAGCCCCAGACCGAGGAAGATTGACAGTCATCTTGTGTTTCTTCCGTTTTCTAATAATTGTGCCAACAGTTGTTGCTTTCTCACCAAGCTGCTTGCATATTGTCCTGTAGCCAATCCCAGCCTGGAGCAGGTCTACAATTTTGTCCCTGGTGTCCTTAGATAGCTCTTTGGTCTTAACCATGGTGGATAGGTTGGAGTGTGATTGATTGAGTGTGTGGACAGGTGTCTTTTATACAGGTAACGAGTTCAAACAGGTACAATAAATACAGGTGAGGAGTGCAGAGTAGGAGGGCTTCTGAAAGAAAAACTAACAGGTCTGTGAGAGCGAGATTTCTTGCTGGTTGGTAGGTGATCAAATACTTATTTCATGCAATGAAATGCGATTTAATTATTTAAAAATCATACAATGTGATTTTTTTTTTGGATTTTATTTTTCGATTCTGTCTCTCACAGTTGAAGTGTACCTATGATAAAAATGACAGACCTCTCCATTCTTTGTAGGTGGGAAAGCTTGCAAAATCGTCAGTGTATCAAATACTTATTTTCCCTACTGCGGGCGTGTATGTGTGACACCCCAGGGGTCTGGTTGTCACAGTGATAGAGATATTACGTCTGAGAGCAGGTGGGAGGTCCTTTGGTCAGGGATCCTGTGCATGCCACACCTCCTGCCCAGCCTTGGGAGGGGAAGAACTTCCCCTGTATAAACCCGGGGCTGAGGCAGGGTTGGTGAGTCCAGGAAGAGTAGAGACAAGAGCAGCATAGGAAGCAGCAGAGTCACAAGGAGTCAGGGGCTGGCAGCTAAAGAGCTCGCCCTGACTAAGAAGATTCTTTACCGGACCCGGAGTCCGAGGCTGTGGGGACTAACTTCTACCCAGCAGCAGAATCCGTCAGGCAGGGGATTTCAGGTCCCCTGGCCCAGAAGCCCGAAGGCCCGGTCACACGCGTGGGACCAGCACCGCCATCGTGGAGCGGAAGCCATTAGAAGGCCCCGAGTCACCGGCCATACGGGTGAGCACCACACGGTACACTCAGGGACGTGGGCTACTTACATCAGCTTCTAGCAAGGTAGCCAGAAGAGTACAGTCAGCTTGGGAGGCCTACAACTACGCCTGGCCAGGGGAGATCCCATCTGCTCAAGGACTGACCAGGCCCCGTTCGCTAGCAAGTACTCCGGGAGGGTCTATCGTTGTTACCAGTAAAGACCCTGAACGCTACCATACCGTCTCTGAGTGGTTCCTGCTACCCCCATCATCCACGTCGGCTGCCCTGAGGCCATACCCCTCCCGTTGGGGGTTATACTATCACGCTGCACCATCCTTCCACCGGCCTCAGCGGTCTGCCCTGCAGCAGCAGCCCCCTGGCTGCATTCAACGGGTGGCGTAGTCATCAACCATTTTCTACCGCTAACAGACTGCCGTCCAGTTTGACTCCCTGGGCACGGACCGGGTCACCGCCACGAGACTACAACCCTAAACAGATCCGGCTCCGGGTAAGCTCCCGCGTGCGCAACGCAGCGCGACACAGGCCCAGGGGCGCGTCAACTTTGGCGTAGCCGGCAGGATCACGTGCCCGCAACCACCGGGTACTGCGTGCCTGAAAAGCAAAGACTGTTCAAACTTACCAGTGGTGAAGATTCCCGCCATCGGTGAAGATTCCCGCCATCCGGCGCCATCTTCAGCCTTCTTCCCGCCATCGGTGAAGTTTCCCGCCATCCGGCGCCATCTTCAGCCTTCTTCCCGCCATCCGTGGAGTTTTCCCGCCATTGGACGCCATCTTGAGGACGCCGCGCGGGAAGAAGAGGGGCGTGGACTCCGAAAGCGCGCGAGAACTGAAGTCCCGCCTCACGTCCGGACGTTGCGTAAGGTCCTGGAAGGAGCCCAGCAGACGCCGACGTCACAGGAGCGCGACGGAAGGTCCTCAACCCTGACGATCCACTGCGGAGCCGCGGCCTACGGAACAGGATCATCGCAAGGTAGGCCACGGTCCACTAGGGGGGAGGAAGATGTCGGATACGGAGGAGAGCTCCACTGCCTCAACCCCCGCCAGCGCTACCGCTGTTGCAGTTATGCCCTTCACCATGCCCTATATCCCGGGAGCAGCTTGGCTACCCCAGTACTCAGGGGAGTCACATACCCTGCATGACTTTAGAGAAAAGCTGGATAGCCTCTTCCAGGTGTACCCCCTCACAGAAGAGCAAAAAGTGAGCATCCTGGTGGCCCAACTAACTGGGGCAGCCAAAAGGGAAGTAAAATCCTGGCCACCTGGGAGGAAGACTGTCGCAGGGATACTAACCCGGCTGAAGGACACCTTTGATACCCGCACCTCAGCCGAGATTAAACTTAGATTCTACGGGTGCAAGCAGCGAGCGCATGAGAGTATAAGGGACTATGCACTCAACCTACAAGAGGCCCTGAGGGCCATTAAGCAGACCGACCCTAATGGAGTGGGAAACGAGGACAGGCTGTTGACCGAACAATTTATAGAGGGTTTATATTGCAATGCCCACCGCACCCAGTTGCGGGCAATGGCCTTACAGGACCCTCATCTAGAATTTGCACAGTTCAAGGACAGAGCCATCCGGGTGCTCCGAGAACCGGCACCAGGTGGCGTTGTGACCCACAGACGCCCCACTACCACTTACTACCAGGAGGCGGCGCCCTTGTCAGCAGGGCCTGTGGGAGCTGATGCGCAGGCTTTGGACAATGACCCGGCTCCAGACCTACACCATCAGGTCCAAGAGCTAGCTAAAAGCGTTGCTGCGCTAACCCGAACTGTGCAGTCTTTACAGGTTTCCACTCCAGGGAAGATCCAGCTGGCATCCGGACCGGAGGACATCCCGTGGCGTCGACCAAGGAGGACCCCACCGGCCAGAGGAAGACCCAGTGACCGATACAGCGAGGACGGACGACCCATCTGCCGCCGCTGCAATCAACCCGGACATATGGAAAGGTACTGTTCTTTAAACGGGCACAACCTGGGGTAGAGGGCCAACCCCCAGGAAAAAGATCACCAGGCCCATCGAACTGGCGCGACAGATATGTGGGAGGACGTCCAGTCTTGCCTGTGGTACTGGATGGCATTCCCATGAGTGCCCTACTGGACACCGGGTCACAGGTCACCACCATCCCGTACGTGCTCTTCAAGCAGTACTGGAATGACTCGGATATTACCCGCTACCCTGACGACGACTTGAGTATCATCGCCAGCAATGGTCAGCCCGTGCCACAGATCGGATTTAAAGAGGTGACCATCAAAATTGGTAGAGTCGAACTGGCCGCACAGGGACTGATCATTGTAGATATTGACAAACATGAGAGTCACCCAAAAATAACTCTAGGAACTAATGTAATTGAAAATTGTCTTGCAGAGGTGATTTTCCTTTTACAGCAGGTTGCCAAGAATGCCAGCTCCGGCGAGCAGCGGGTGCTCCAGAAAGAGATCCGGGCACTGATGCAACGGCAACAAGTGGAACTCTCCGGCGGTGAGATTGGTAGCGTAAGAATGTGTGACCCTTTTCCTATTGCCATGCCCCCAAAAAGTGAAATGATGATTTGGTGCCGGGCAGCTATTGGTCTGAGAGGTAGAGATTACCAGGCAATGGTAGAACCAGTTTACTCAGACAGTAGGCCCACCATTTTGACAGCACGGGGGGTGGTCAATGTACGCCATGGGAGGGTGCCCGTTCGCATAATAAATATCGGGGAGAGGGAAGTGTACCTGCCCCGGTATGCCACGCTAGCCAAATTATATACCACTAATCAAAATTCTATACAATCTGTGGAACCCTTGCCTCCATCTCACCCGGAGGAAGGTAACGGCTCTAAGAAAGACATGGAGGACTGGTGTCAGCAACTACATCTGGGTACTGACTCCACTCCCTCACACCAGAAACAAGGAGTCTATCGGGTGGTTCAAGAGTATGAGAGAGTGTTTAGTAAACACCCGTTAGACTTCGGGCGAGTCAAGGGGGTAGAACACCGCATCCCCACGGGAGATCATCCTCCCATAAAAGAGAGGTATCGACCCGTACCCCCTGCACATTACCAACACGCCAAGGGGATGCTTAGAGACATGAAGGAGGCTGGGGTAATCCGGGATAGCTGTAGCCCCTGGGCAGCCCCACTAGTTTTAGTCAAAAAGAAAGACAACACCATGAGGATGTGTGTAGATTACCGGAAAATCAACCGTATCACACACAAGGATGCGTACCCCTTACCAAGGATAGAGGAGTCATTGGCTGCTTTAAGATCTGCTAACTTCTTCTCTACCTTGGATCTCACTAGCGGGTACTGGCAGGTTCCTGTAGCAGAGGCGGACCGGGAGAAGACCGCATTCACCACCCCGATGGGACTTAGCGAGTTCACCTGCATGCCGTTCGGACTCTGCAACGCCCCAGGAACCTTCCAACGATTAATGGAGTGCTGTGTGGGCCACAGAAACTTCGAGATGGTCCTGTTGTACCTGGACGATGTCATCGTATACTCCAAAACTTATGAGGACCACCTGAAACACCTGGCGGAGGTGTTCGAAGCTCTGGCGAGTTACGGCCTGAAGGTGAAACCCTCCAAGTGTCACCTCCTGAAACCAAAGGTGCAATACCTGGGACACGTGGTGAGCGCTGACGGAGTGGCTCCCGACCCCGATAAGATCACCGCAATCAAAGGATGGCCAAGCCCTTCCAGCGTAAAAGAAGTGCGGCAGTTCCTAGGGTTGGTAGGCTACTACCGAAGGTTTATTCCCGGTTTCACCAAAAAGGCGGCGCCTATGCAGGACCTCCTGATAGGCCAGTCCCGGAAGGCCAAGAACCAGAAGCCGCCCTTCAAATGGGAAGAGCTAGAAGAAGAGTCCTTCCGCCAGCTGAAGATGGCCCTCACGGGGGATGAAATCTTGGCGTATCCGGACTATAGCCAGCCCTTCATCCTCTACACCGACGCCAGTAACGTCGGGCTAGGAGCCGTACTGTCCCAGATTCAGCAGGGGAAAGAGCGAGTAATCGCCTATGCCAGCCGAAAACTGCGACCCACCGAAAGGAATCCCGAGAATTATAGCTCATTTAAGCTAGAGTTCCTGGCCGTGGTATGGGCAGTCACCGAGCGCTTTAAGCATTACCTCGCTTCTTCCCGGTTCACCGTATACACGGATAACAACCCGCTGACACACCTGGACACGGCAAGACTCGGTGCCCTGGAGCAGAGGTGGATGGCCCGTCTGTCCAACTACGAGTTCACAATTAAATACCGGGCAGGGCGCTCCAATACCAACGCGGACACCCTGTCCAGGATGCCCAACCTGCCGGACGGAGGAGAAGATCCGGAGGGACTGGAAGAAGTTGAACTCCCTGCGTTCCACCGTCATGGGACTATCCAGTATTCCCACCGGGTAAGGAGTAAGCAGGCTGCTACGTTGAACCCCTTACCTCACTACAACTGGGCGGAAACGCAAGACAGCGACCCTGCCGTCCGACTGGTGAAGGAGATGCTGACTCGCCCGGAGGCTAGCCTGGAATCAGACGCTCCAGAGGAAGCCAAACAACTATGGGCAGAGAAGAGTCGACTGTTCCTTTACAAGGGGAAGTTGTGCCGCAGAATGGTTAACTCCAGGACGCATGAACTACTCTGGCAAGTAGTGGTGCCACGAAGAGACGCAGCCATGGTGATGGAGGCATACCACGACGGAGCTGGACACTTCGGGTGGAAAAAGCTGGAGTTCCTGCTGCGCGAGCGGTTCCACTGGGTAGGCATGAGGGGAACCATCGAGAAGTGGTGCAGAGACTGTGGCCCGTGCAATCTGAGAAGGAAGGACCGGGCCAGCCAGAAGACTCCCCTGCAGTCCATCGTCACCCGGCAACCGTTGGAACTGGTAGCCTTGGATCATGTAAAACTGACCCCCAGCAGAAGTGGCTACGTCTACGCGTTAACCATCGTGGATCATTACTCCCGGTTTCTGGTTGTCGTCCCCGTCAAGGACTTAACGGCTCGAACAGCAGCTAGAGCCTTCCAGCAGCACTTTTGCCGTCCACACGGGTACCCGGACCAAGTGCTGACGGACCAGGGACCTGCCTTTGAAGCGGAGGTCTTCCAGGAATTCTGCAATCTGTATGGCTGCCGGAAGATAAGGACGACACCCTACCATCCGCAAACTAATGGACTTTGTGAGAAAATGAACCAGGTGGTAATGGATCTTCTAAAAACGTTGCCCCTGGAAGAACGCAGTCTGTGGCCTGAGAAGTTGCCCGATCTGGTGGACCTATACAACCACATCCCGGTAGGTTCCACCAACTGTACCCCGGCTTACCTAATGAGGGCAAGACCTGGTAAGTTACCTGTTGACCTGGAAATGGGAGTCCTGACGCCCGAGGACACTTCACCAGAAACAGACTGGGACACAGAGAGGCAGCAGCAGTACCGGAAAGTACAGGAGAGCGTGGAGCGAAGTCTCTGTCAGGCTAGGGAAAGACAAGAGAAGACTTACAACCAGTATGCTCCCGCTGTTCCCCTGGTACCCGGAGAGCAGGTCTTGAAGAGGAAGAGACGGCTCCACAAGTTGGACGACCAGTGGGAGAAGGACCCGTACACCGTACTGCCCTCAAGCCACGAGAACCCGAAGGTCTGTACCATCAGTAAAGACGGAGGGGAAACCACAGCCATTGTATCCCGGGACCACCTGAAGAAGTGCCCCGAACAACTGAGGAACCCTGAGGAGGAACAGGAAGACCATCGACCCGTGGAAGAAAGGGAAGATATGGTTAGTACCGTGCTCGGGGACTTCCCTCGGTCTTGGACTCAAGTCAATGGTGCAGTTGTGGTACCCGTACTCACCTTCCTCCAACCATCATCCCAAGAACCTACGGAGCAACGGGTAGAGCTGGAAGAGCAGCCGGTCCAGGAGGCAGAAGACTCCACCCAAGCGGAACAGGAGAATCCACCCTCTGCTTATAGTGAGCCTGCCGTACCCCTAGTGAGACAAAGAGCCGGTAGACAGCTGCCCAGTTTACCCTTGACAGCTCCTACACCCTGTAGTTCAGGGCCAGACAGTCAGCTCCGTAGGTCCACTAGGGCCACTAGAGGCCAGTTACCCGCACGTTGGAGGATCTAAATGTTTAAGTTGTTTTACAATGTTTACCTGTTTATTGTTGCTTGTGTGTAATTTTGTGTTTCTAGTTGTTTTTAGGAGTCTTCGGTGGATTTGCCGGGAATCCTTTGTATATAGTTGGAGCGTAACCCAGGATGGACTAGAGACTGTTAAGGACTCGGGGTAGGACAGACCCCTACCTGGTTACGTCTCCCTGTGTTGGTGAAATGGACACCTTTGCTTTTCTTCAAAGACTGCACCCGGTTGCGGACATCCGTGACCATCTTATTGTGTTTCCTTATTGTATTTTATTGTTCTTTGATATACCTTGTTATATTTTTCTAAAAAGTGTTTAGTCCCGGAGTACTAAATTTCACTAGGGGGGAGTGTGACACCCCAGGGGTCTGGTTGTCACAGTGATAGAGATATTACGTCTGAGAGCAGGTGGGAGGTCCTTTGGTCAGGGATCCTGTGCATGCCACACCTCCTGCCCAGCCTTGGGAGGGGAAGAACTTCCCCTGTATAAACCCGGGGCTGAGGCAGGGTTGGTGAGTCCAGGAAGAGTAGAGACAAGAGCAGCATAGGAAGCAGCAGAGTCACAAGGAGTCAGGGGCTGGCAGCTAAAGAGCTCGCCCTGACTAAGAAGATTCTTTACCGGACCCGGAGTCCGAGGCTGTGGGGACTAACTTCTACCCAGCAGCAGAATCCGTCAGGCAGGGGATTTCAGGTCCCCTGGCCCAGAAGCCCGAAGGCCCGGTCACACGCGTGGGACCAGCACCGCCATCGTGGAGCGGAAGCCATTAGAAGGCCCCGAGTCACCGGCCATACGGGTGAGCACCACACGGTACACTCAGGGACGTGGGCTACTTACATCAGCTTCTAGCAAGGTAGCCAGAAGAGTACAGTCAGCTTGGGAGGCCTACAACTACGCCTGGCCAGGGGAGATCCCATCTGCTCAAGGACTGACCAGGCCCCGTTCGCTAGCAAGTACTCCGGGAGGGTCTATCGTTGTTACCAGTAAAGACCCTGAACGCTACCATACCGTCTCTGAGTGGTTCCTGCTACCCCCATCATCCACGTCGGCTGCCCTGAGGCCATACCCCTCCCGTTGGGGGTTATACTATCACGCTGCACCATCCTTCCACCGGCCTCAGCGGTCTGCCCTGCAGCAGCAGCCCCCTGGCTGCATTCAACGGGTGGCGTAGTCATCAACCATTTTCTACCGCTAACAGACTGCCGTCCAGTTTGACTCCCTGGGCACGGACCGGGTCACCGCCACGAGACTACAACCCTAAACAGATCCGGCTCCGGGTAAGCTCCCGCGTGCGCAACGCAGCGCGACACAGGCCCAGGGGCGCGTCATATGTATATATATATGTGTGTGTGTGTGTGTATGTACAGTACAGACCAAAAGTTTGGACACACCTCATTTAAAGATTTTTTATGTATTTTCATGACTATGAAAATTGTACATTCACACTGAAGGCATCAAAACTATGAATTAACACATGTGGAAATATATACTTAACAAAAAAGTGTGAAACAACTGAAAATATGTCTTATATTCTAGGTTCTTCAAAGTAGCCACCTTTTGCTTTGATGACTGCTTTGCACACTCTTGGCATTCTCTTGATGCGCTTCAAGTGGTAGTCACCGGAAATGGTCTTCCAACAATCTTGAAGGAGTTCCCGGAGATGCTTAGCACTTGTAGGCCCTTTTGCCTTCACTCGGCGGTCCAGCTCACCCCAAACCATCTCGATTGGGTTCAGGTCTGGTGACTGTGGAGGCCAGGTCATCTGGCGTAGCACCCCATCACTCGCCTTCTTGGTCAAATAGCCCTTACACAGCCTGGAGGTGTGTTTGGGGTCATTGTTCTTTTGAAAAATAAATGATGGTCCAACTAAACGCAAACCGGATGGAATAGCATGCCGCTGCCAGATGCTGTGGTAGCCATGCTGGTTCAGTATGCCTTCAATTTTGAATAAATCTCCAACAGTGTCACCAGCAAAGCACCCCCACACCATCACTCCTCCTCCTCCATGCTTCACTGTGTGAACCAGGCATGTAGAGTCCATCCGTTCACCTTTTATGCATCGCACAAAGACACGGTGGTTGGAACCAAAGATCTCAAATTTGGACTCATCAGACCAAAGCACAGATTTCCACTGGTCTAATGTCCATTCCTTGTGTTCTTTAGCCCAAACAAGTCTCTTCTGCTTGTTGCCTGTCCTTAGCAGTGGTTTCCTAGCAGCTATTTTACCATGAAGGCCTGCTGCACAAAGTCTCCTCTTAACAGTTGTTGAAGAGATGTTTCTGCTGCTAGAACTCTGTGTGGCATTGACCTGGTCTCTAATCTGAGCTGCTGTTAACCTGCGATTTCTGAGGCTGGTGACTCGGATAAACTTATCCTCAGAAGCAGAGGTGACTCTTGGTCTTCCTTTCCTGGGGCAGTCCTCATGTGAGACAGTTTCTTTGTAGCGCTTGATGGTTTTTGCAACTGCACTTGGGGACGCTTTCAAAGTTTTCACAATTTTTCGGACTGACTGACCTTCATTTCTTAAAGTAATGATGGCCACTCGTTTTTCTTTACTTAGAATTTGTATGATGGCAAGAAAAAAGCATCTAACAGTCTATTCAGTAGGACTATCAGCTGTGTATCCACCAGACTTCTGCACAACACAAGTGATGGTCCCAACCCCATTTATAAGGCAAGAAATCCCACTTATTAAACCTGACTGGGCACACCTGTGAAGTGAAAACCATTTCCGGTGACTACCTCTTGAAGCTCATCAAGAGAATGCCAAGAGTGTGCAAAGCAGCCATCAAAGCAAAAGGTGGCTACTTTGAAGAACCTAGAATATAAGACATATTTTCAGTTGTTTCACACGTTTTTGTTAAGTATATAATTCCACATGTGTTAATTCATAGTTTTGATGCCTTCAGTGTGAATGTACAATTTTCTTAGTCATGAAAATACAGATAAATCTTTAAATGAGAAGGTGTGTCCACCTTTTGGTCTGTACTGTATATATACACTGCTCAAAAAAATAAAGGGAACACTTAAACAACAGAATATAACTCCAAGTGCATCAAACTGTCCACTTAGGAAATGACACTGATTGACAATCAATTTCACATGCTGTTGTGCAAATGGAATAGACAATAGATGGAAATTATTGGCAATTATCAAGACACCCTCAAAGGATTGATTCTGCAGGTGGGGACCACAGACCACATCTCAGTACCAATGCTTTCTGGCAGATGTTTTGGTCACTTTTGAATGTTGGTTATGCTTTCACACTCGTGGTAGCATGAGACGGACTCTACAACCCACAGAAGTTGCTCAGGTAGTGCAGCTCATCCAGGATGGCACATCAGTGCGAGCTGTGGCAAGAAGGTTTGCTGTGTCTGTCAGCGTAGTGTCCAGAGGCTGGAGGTGCTACCAGGAGACAGGCCAGTACACCAGGAGACAAGGAGGGGGCCGTAGGAGGGCAACAACCCAGCAGCAGTACCGCTACCTCCGCCTTTGTGCAAGGAGGAACAGGGGGAGCACTGACAGAGCCCTGCAAAATGACCTCCAGCAGGCCACAAATGTTCATGTGTCTGCACAAACGGTTAGAAACCGACTCCATGAGGGTGGTATGAAGGCCCGACGTCCACAGATGGGGGTTGTGATCACATCCCAACATTGTGCAGGACGCTTGGCATTTGCCACAGAACACCAGGATTGGCAAAGTCGCCACTGGCGCCCTGTGCTCTTCACAGATGAAAGCAGGTTCACACTGAGCACATGTGACAGACATGACAGAGTCTGGAGACGCCGCGGAGAGCGATCTGCTGCCTGCAACATCCTTCAGCATGACCGGTTTGGCAGTGGGTCAGTAATGGTGTGGAGTGGCATTTCTTTGGAGGGCCGCACAGCCCTCCATGTGCTCGCCAGACGTAGCCTGACTGCCATTAGGTACCGAGATGAGATCCTCAGACCCCTTGTGAGACCATATGCTGGTGCGGTTGGCCCTGGGTTCCTCCTAATGCAGGACAATGCCAGACCTCATGTGGCTGGAGTGTGTCAGCAGTTCCTGCAAGATGAAGGCATTGAGCTATGGACTGTCCCACCCGTTCCCCAGACCTGAATCCGATTGAGCACATCTGGGACATCATGTCTCGCTCCATCCACCAACGTCACGTTGCACCATAGACTTTCCAGAAGTTGGCGGATGATTTAGTCCAGGTCTGGGAGGAGATCCCACAGGAGACCACCTCATCAGGAGCATGCCCAGGCGTTGTAGGGAGGTCATACAGGCACGTGGAGGCCGCACACAATACTGAACCTCATTTTGACTTGTTTTAAGGACATTACATCAAAGTTGGATCAGCCTGTAGTGTGTTTTTCCACTTTAATTTTGGGGGTGGCTCCAAATCCAGGCCTCCATTAGTTAATAAATTTGATTTCCATTGATGATTTTTATGTGATTTTGTTGTCAGCACATTCAGCTTTGTACAGAACAAAGTATTCAATGAGAATATTTCATTCATTCAGATCTAGGATGTGTTATTTGAGTGTTCCCTTTATTTTTTTGAGCAGTGTATGTATATGTGTGTGTATATATATAATTTTTTTTAATTTTTTTCAATACATATTTCACTTTGGAGCTGACATAAGTCATGGACATGGGCTCTGTATCATGATATGTCTCCAATTTAGCAAATCTAGATCATGAAAGTAACTCTGTGACCTGCCATGTTGTCACCCTGAGTAATATGCTATAGGTATCATTACTGAGTCATATAGTGATGAAGTGATTGACAGTTGCTCCTGCTTTCTATCGAGCGTCTCTCCTGCTCTCTCTCTCGAGCGTCTCTCCTGCTCTCTCTCTCGAGCATCTCTCCTGCTCTCTCTCGAGCGTCTCTCCTGCTCTCTCTCTCTAGCTTCTCTCCTGCTCTTTCTCTCGAGCGTCTCTCCTGCTCTCTCTCTCTCGAGCGTCTCTCCTGCTCTCTCTCTCGAGCGTCTCTCCTGCTCTCTCTCTCGAGCGTCTCTCCTGCTCTCTCTCTCGAGCGTCTCTCCTGCTCTCTCTCTCTCGAGCGTCTCTCCTGCTCTCTCTCGAGTGTCTCTCCTGCTCTCTCTCTCGAGCGTCTCTCCTGCTCTCTCTCTCGAGCGTCTCTCCTGCTCTCTCTCGAGCGTCTCTCCTGCTCTCTCTCTCGAGCTTCTCTCCTGCTCTCTCTCTCGAGCTTCTCTCCTGCTCTTTCTCTCAAGCGTCTCTCTCTCTCTTGCATCTCTCCTGCTCTCTCTCTCTCGAGCGTCTCTCCTGCTCTCTCTCTCGAGCGTCTCTCCTGCTCTGTCTCGAGCGTCTCTCCTGCTCTCTCTAGAGCGTCTCTCCTGCTCTCTCTCTCGAGCTTCTCTCCTGCTCAATCTCTCGAGCGTCTCTCTCTCTCTCGAGCGTCTCTCCTGCTCTCTCTCTCTTGAGCGTCTCTCCTGCTCTCTCTCTCTCGAGCGTCTCTCTCTCTCTAGCGTCTCTCCTGCTCTCTCTCTCTCGAGCATCTCTCCTGCTCTCTCTCTCTCGAGCGTCTCTCCTGCTCTCTCTCTCGAGCGTCTCTCCTGCTCTCTCTCTCTCTCGAGCGTCTCTCCTGCTCTCTCTCTCGAGCGTCTCTCCTGCTCTCTCGCTCTCTCGAGCGCCTCTCCTGCTCTCTCTCTCGAGCGTCTCTCCTGCTCTCTCTCTCGAGCGTCTCTCCTGCTCTCTCTCTCGAGCGTCTCTCCTGCTCTCTCTCTCGAACGTTTCTCCTGCTCTCTCTCTCGAGCGTCTCTCCTGCTCTCTCTCTCTCGAGCGTCTCTCCTGCTCTCTCTCTCTCGAGCGTCTCTCCTGCTCTCTCTCTCGAGCGTCTCTCCTGCGCTCTCTCTCTCAAGCGTCTCTCCTGCTCTCTCTCTCTCGAGCGTCTCTCCTGCTCTCTCTCTCTCGAGCGTCTCTCCTGCTCTCTCTCTCGAGCATCTCTCCTGCTCTCTCTCGAGCGTCTCTCCTGCTCTCTCTCTCGAGCGTCTCTCCTGCTCTCTCTCTCTCGAGCGTCTTTCTAGCGTCTCTCCTGCTCTCTCTCTGTCGAGCGTCTCTCCTGCTCTCTCTCGAGCGTCTCTCCTGCTCTCTCTCTCTCGAGCGTCTCTCCTGCTCTCTCTCTCTCGAGCGTCTCTCCTGCTCTCTCTCTCTAGCGTCCCTCCTGCTCTCTCTCGAGCGTCTCTCCTGCTCTCTCTCTCGAGCGTCTCTCCTGCTCTCTCTCTCGAGCGTCTCTCCTGATCTTGAGCGTCTCTCCTGCTCTCTCTCTCTCTCTCGAGCGTCTCTCCTGCTCTCTCTCTCTCGAGCGTCTTTCTAGCGTCTCTCCTGCTCTCTCTCTCGAGCGTCTCTCCTGCTCTCTCTCTCTCGAGCGTCTCTCCTGCTCTCTCTCTCGAGCGTCTCTCCTGCTCTCTCTCTTGAGCGTCTCTCCTGATCTTGAGCGTCTCTCCTGCTCTCTCTCTCTCTCTCGAGCGTCTCTCCTGCTCTCTCTCTCTCGAGCGTCTTTCTAGCGTCTCTCCTGCTCTCTCTCTCGAGCGTCTCTCCTGCTCTCTCTCTCTCGAGCGTCTCTCCTGCTCTCTCTCTCGAGCGTCTCTCCTGCTCTCTCTCTTGAGCGTCTCTCCTGCTCTCTCTCTCTCGAGCGTCTCTCCTGATCTCGAGCATCTCTCCTGCTCTCTCTCTCGAGCGTCTTTCTAGCGTCTCTCCTGCTCTCTCTCTCTCGAGCGTCTTTCTAACGTCTCTCCTGCTCTCTCCAGCCCTTGTCTGCTTGATCGCTGATACTGCCATACTTTGTGGTCTGTATACACTGTGTTCCAAATTATTATGCAAATATTATTTTCTCAGATTTTCCCAAATTACCTATATGAATTGCAGTCATTGTAATTTTCCAGTCAAATAACTATTAGAGTACAATTGAAAGGTTTTTGTACAAACTGCCTATGATAACAGTATATTTAAAAAAATAAAACACTCAAACTGCACTCAAAATGCATGTTCCAAATTATTATGCACAGCAGAGTTTTCAACCTTTTAATTTTAATAAAGAACAAAAAAATGGTCTTTTTTGAAATTATAAGCATTAGCAGGTTATTACACACTGAAATCAAACAGTTTTCAACTCAAAACTTTATTCTAGGTGATGTTACATTTGCACATAGGACCGCTTGTTCGAAAGGAGCTTCTGAACTCTCTCGTCCATTGAATTTGTCAGGTTTTGGATGGTTTCTGCTTCAATTGTTTTGCATGAGGACAGAATACCCTCCCAGAGCTGTTGCTTAGATGTGAACTGCCTCCCACCATCATAGACACTCCTTTTGATGATGCTCCAGAGGTTCTCAATGGGGTTGAGGTCAGGGGAGCATGGGGGCCACACCATAAGTTTGTCCCCTTTTATGCCCATAGCAGCCAGAGATGCAGATGTGTTATGTGCAGCATGAGACGGGGCATTATCATGCATGAAAATGATCTTGCTGCGGAATGCACGGTTCTTCTTCTTGAACCATGGAAGCAAGTGCTGTTTGAGAAACTCAACATACATTATGGAGTTCATCTTTACCCCTTCAGGGATCCTAAAAGGGCCGACAATCTCTCTCCCCATGATTCCAGCCCAAAACATTACTCCACCTCCTCCTTGTTGGCGCTGTAGCCGTGTTTGCATGGGGTGTCCATCAACCAGCCATCCTCCACTCCATCCATCTGGACCATCAAGATCATTTCATGCATGATAATGCACCGTCTCATGATGCACATAACACATCTGCATCTCTGGCTGCTATGGGCATAAAAGGGGACAAACTTATGGTGTGGCCCCCATGCTCCCCTGACCTCAACCCCATTCAGAACCTCTGGAGCATCATCAAAAGGAGTGTCTATGATGGCGGGAGGCAGTTCACATCTAAGCAACAGCTCTGGGAGGGTATTCTGTCCTCATGCACAACAATTAAAGCAGAAACCATCCAAAACCTGACAAATTCAATGGACGAGAGAGTTCAGAAGCTCCTTTCGAACAAGGGGTCCTATGTGCAAATGTAACATCACCTAGAATAAAGTTTTGAGTTGAAAACTGTTTGATTTCAGTTTGTAATAACCTGCTAATGCTTAGAATTTCAAAAATGACCATTTTTTTGTTCTTTATTAAAATGAAAAGGTTGAAAACTCTGCTGTGCATAATAATTTGGAACATGCATTTTGAGTGCAGTTTGAGTTTTTTATTTTTTAAAAAATATACTGTTATCATAGGCAGTTTGTACAAATACCGTTCAATTGTACTCTAATAGTTATTGACTGGAAAATTACAATGACTGCAATTCATATAGGTAATTTGGGAAAATCTGAGAAAATATTATTTGCATAATAATTTGGAACACAGTGTATATGTACAATTTTAATATGATCAATAGAAATATGTAAATATATTATATATATACACACACTGCTCAAAAAATAAAGGGAACACTTAAACATCACAACTCCAAGTCAATAACACTTCTGTGAAATCTACCTGTCCAGTTATGAAGCAACACGGATTGTGAATCAATTTCTCCTGCTGTTGTGCAAATGGAGCAGACAACTGGTAGAAATGATAGGCAATTAGCCAGATACCCCCTATAAAGGAGTGGTTCTGCAGGTGGTGACCACAGACCATTTCTCTGTTCTCATTCTTTTTGGCTGATGTTTTGGTCACTTTTTCATTTTGCCATTGCTCTCACCCCTAGAGGTACATTAGCATTAGGCAGTGTCTACAGTACAACCCATAGAAGTTGCTCAGGTAGTGCCGTTCATCCAGGATGGCACATCAGTGCGAGCTGTGGCAAGAAGTGTAGCTGTGTCTGTCAGCACAGTGTCCAGAGCATGGAGCAGATACCAGGAGATGTGCAGGGAGCCATAGGAGGGCAACAACCCAGCAACAGGACCGTTACCTCCTCCTTTGTGCAAGGAGGAACAGGAGGAGCACTGCCAGAGCCCTGCAAAATGACCTCCAGCTGGCCACAAATGTGCATGTGTCTGCACAAACGGTTAGAAACCGACTCCATGAGGGTGGTATGAGGGCCCGATGTCCACAGATGGGGGTTGTGCTCACAGCCCAACACCGAGCAGGACGCTTGACATTTGCCACAGAACACCAGGATTGGCAAAGTCGCCACTGGTGCCCTCTGCTCTTCTCAGATGAAAGCTCAGTATTGTGTGTGGCCTCCACGTGCCTGTATGACCTCCCTACAACGCCTGGGCATGCTCCTGATGAGGTTGCGGATGGTCTCCTGTGGGATCTCCTCCCAGACCTAGACTAAAGCATCAGCCAACTCCTGAACAGTCAGTGGTGCAACGCGACGTTGGTGGATGTGACTCGCCCCCTGGGCCGTGGGGTACTCGGATCCGGGCATAAGGGGAACGATGGGAGTAGTAGTGGCAACCCGGTTTCGTGGCTCAGGGTGGTCAGGCCAGTGGTAGTCCGTTATGTGCTGATGTTTATGTCCGACTACGCCACCCGTGGATTTGCGGTTATTAGGAACCGCCGCTGCATGCCGACCGCTGGGGCTGATGAGGTGTGCAGCTAGGGTAGTGTGACTCCCCACGGGAAGAGTGCGGCCCCAGGGCAGTATAGTGGATGGTGGGAGTGATGGTGGTGAGAGTCCCAGTGCTGATAGTGCTGGAGAAGCAAGGAGCACACAGACAACAGGTTGCAGTCCAGGGTCTTTACTAGAACAGGTAAATTGACCCATAAACAGTCCCGGCTAGGAGGGGGACCTGGATGTCTGAGAGCAACGGGGAAATTGGCCCTGGTCAGGGTGAGGGTGTAGGCCTACCGTGCTTTCTGCGCTCCTTCTGGCTATCTCCTCCTGATAGGGTAACAGCCCACGTTTCCAAGCTTTCCATGTATTCTCGCCTGTATGGCCTGCGACGTGGGTTCCTTTCTGCTCCCAGCCTTGTACGGCTTTACTGGTACCTTCTGTTGTGGCAGGGCCTCCAGGCTTCTTAGGCCAAGGAATATACAGTCCCCTGCGGACTGGTTCTCTGCTGGGGGATGTGGAATCCTCTCAGCCTCAGACACCAAAGTCTGGTAAATTAAGTCCTCTTTCTGCCAAGACAGGCTCTCTTCGCCTCTTGTCTCTGGCTTGTGGCTCTCCTCCTGCCACACTTCCTCTTAGGTGCAGTGCAACTGTCTGTCCCTGTTCTGCTCTGGGACAAGTCTCAATGCTGAGACAGGCCATCCAGTTCTCTCTAACCCTGCCCCCAGCACCAGCTTTTATAGGGGCAGCCTGCTCCCCCTACTGGCCTGAGACAGGAGGCATTGCATGCTAATGTTCCCCTGACTAGAGAACCTCCCCCTTGCTCTCAGACACAGCTTTAATACATTTTGTGGCATCCAGGCCAGGGTGACACATTCCCCCCTAGTGAAATTTAGTACTCCGGGACTAAACAATAAACAAAGACAATAAAACATTAATAGACATTAATAGACAGACGACGCACAAATTGAGTTCTTAAGGTCACAGTGTGGCCTGTGACCGGGTGTCCATATCACCAATACAACGGGGAGCCTTAACCAGGTGGGGGTCTGTCCTACCCCAAGTCCTTCACAGTCTTAGTTCATTCCTTGGTTAGGCTCCGAACGCAGTCCACACCAGGTCCCGGTTATAAAAAGTCCATAACCTGTGAGTCCTTACCGTAACTGCAAGAAACTGAAACACGGAATTACCAAACATGCATGTAACTTTGCAAACAATTCAACATTTGGCAACAAGGTTATTTACAATTTTAGTGCGCTCTATATTCTCCAGCGAGCGGGTATCAGCCCCTTTGTGCTCCTGGTTGACCTACGTAGCCCACTGTCTGGTGGTGGACCAACCTGGCTTTCCCCACTAGCGTTAGGGGTACAGCTATCAGCTGGGTGTACAGGTAGGGAAGGCAGCTGTCTGTGGGTCCTTTGGCTTACCGCAGGCATGGCAGGCTCACTGTCAGCAGAGGGTTGACTCTCCTGGGCTGCTGGTACAGGCTCTTCTGCCTCTGGAACCGCTTGCTCCTCTTCACCTTCCGGCTCTGGTGTTGGTTGTTGCTGTGCCGGTTGCAGGAAATGCAGGACGGGTACCACTATGGCATCATTTATGCGAGTCCAGGACTGAGGGAACTCTCCGAGAACGGTGCTGATCATTTCTTCCTTGTCCTCTGCGGGTTCAAGGTCACTCTGATCCTCTTCTGCACTACGGAGTTGCTCGGGGCATCTTTTGAGATGGTCTCTGGAGACGGTACTAGTGGTTTCTCCTCCGTCCTTGGTGATCACGCACACCTTCGGGTTGTCGTGATCAGACTGCAGTACGGTGTAGGGTTCCCTTTCCCACTGGTCGTCCAACTTGTGAAGCCTTCTTTTTCGCTTTAGGACTTGCTCACCAGGTTCTAGGGGACCAGCAGGGGCGTGTTGGTTGAAGAGTTTTTCTTGCCTCTCTCTCACCTGGGCCAGGCTCTTCTCCACAGTCTACTGCACCTTCTTGTACTGCAGTTGCCTTTCCGTATCCCAGTCCGCATCCGGGGAGGTGTCCTCAGGCGTTAGGACTCCCATCTCCAGGTCTATAGGCAGCTTACCCGGTCTGGGTCGCATCAGGTAAGCCGGGGTGCAGTTGGTAGCATTCACCGGGATATGATTGTATAAGTCTATCAGGTCCGGCAGTTTTTCTGGCCACAGGCTGCGCTCCTCCAGGGGCAACATCTTCAGGAGATCAATGACTATATTGTTCATCTTCTCACACATCCCGTTGGTTTGTGGGTGGTAAGGCGTTGTCCGAATCTTCTTACAGCCATAGAGGTTGCCGAACTCCTGGAAGATTTCAGCCTCGAACGCTGGACCCTGGTCTGTCAGGACCTGTTCCGGATACCCGTGTGGACGGCAGAAATATTGCTGGAAGGCTCTGGCCGCTGTTTGGGCTGTCAAGTCTTTTACTGGGACCACCACTAGAAAACGGGAATAGTGGTCCACGATTGTCAGGGCATAAATGTATCCTGACCGGCTGGGAGCCAATTTGACATGGTCCAGAGCTACCAGCTCAAGAGGCTGCGTGGTGACGATGGGCCTCAAGGGTGTCTTCTGGCTGGTGCGGTCCTTCCTCCTTAGGTGACAAGGGCCACAGTCTCTGCACCATTTTTCTACAGCTCCTCTCATGCCGACCCAAAAGAACCTTCCTCTTAGTAGGAACTCCAGTTTCTTCCAACCGAACCGATGTGTCCCGCTCTGTCATGGTAAGCCCCCAGGACCATAGCTGCATCCCGCCTTGGGACCACGACTTGCCAGGTCAGCTCGTGCGTCCGGTGGTTGACAATCCTTCTGCACAACTTGCCTTCGTAGAGGAACAGCTTGCTCTTCTCTTTCCATAGCTGCTTGGCTTCCTCTGGAGCATCCGGATCTATGCGGGCATCTTCCTGGGTCAGCAGATCTTTCACCAGGCGGATGGCAGGGTCACTATCTTGGGTCTCGGCCCAGCTGTGTTGAGGTAGGGGATTTATCATCACGGTTGTTAGATCCTCCTCCTTCACGCGGTGGGAGTATTGAGCAGCTCCATACCGGTGAAACGCGGGGAGTTCTACCTCCTCCAGCTCTTCTGGGTCTTCGTCACCTTCAGATAAGTGAGGCATCCTCGATAGGGCGTCAGCGTTGGCATTGGTTTTGCCGGCCCGGTACTTGATCAGTCATAGTTGGAGAGACGGGCCATCCACCGCTGTTCTAGGGCACCCAGTCTTGCATTGTCCAGGTGTGTCAACGGGTTGTTGTCCGTGTACACGGTGAACTTTGCGGAGGCCAGGTAATGCTTGAAGCGTTCCGTCACGGCCCACACCACCGCCAAGAATTCTAGCTTGAAGGAGCTGTAATTCTCCGGGTTCCTCTTGGTGGGTCTCAGCTTCCGGCTGGCGTACGCGATCACCCTTTCTCTGCCCTGTTGGTTTTGGAACAGTACGGCTCCCAGTCCCACATTACTGGCATCTGTGTGGAGAATGAAAGGCTGGCCATAATCAGGGTAGGCCAGGATCTCGTCCCCTGTGAGGGCCATCTTTAGCTGGCGGAAGGACTCCTCTTCCGGTTTATCCCACTTGAAGGGCGGCTTTTGGCTCCTGGACTTAGACTGTCCGATCAGGAGGTCCTGCATAGGAGCTGCCATCTTAGTGAACCCGGGGATGAACCTTCGGTAGTAGCCTACCAACCCGAGAAACTGTCTCACCTCTTTGATGTTCGAGGGGCTTGGCCAGCTCTTGATTGCCGTGACCTTGTCAGGGTCGGGGGCCACTCCTTCCGCGCTTACCACGTGCCCTAGGTACTGGTCCTTTGGTTTCAGCAGGTGACACTTCGATGGTTTCACCTTCAGGCCATAGCCTGCCAGGGCTTCGAACACCTCGGCCAGGTGCTTTAGGTGGTCCTCGTAGGTCTTCGAATAGACGATCACGTCGTCCAGGTAAAGGAGGACCGTCTCGAAGTTTCGGTGCCCTAGACATCATTCCATCAGCCTCTGGAAGGTCCCTGGTGCGTTGCAGAGCCCGAAGGGCATACAGTTGAACTCACTCAGTCCCATCGGGGTGGTGAAGGCAGTCTTCTCCTTGTCAGCCTCTGCCACAGGAACCTGCCAGTAACCGCTAGTAAGGTCCAAAGTAGAAAAGAAGTTAGCAGATTTTAGTGCGGCTAAAGACTCCTCTATTCTAGGCAGCGGATATGCGTCTTTGTGGGTGATACGGTTGATTTGTCTATAGTCCACGCACATTCTCATGGTGCCGTCTTTCTTTTTGACCAGAACCAAGGGGGCTGCCCAGGGGCTACAGCTGTCTCTAATAACCCCAGCTTCTTTCATCTCTCTTAGCATGCCCTTTGCGTTCTGATAATGTGCAGGGGGTACAGGTCTGTGCCTCTCTTTTATTGGTGGGTGGCTCCCTGTGGGGATGTGGTGTTCTATCCCTTTTACTCTGCCGAAGTCTAGCGGGTGCTTACTAAAGACTCTCTCGTACTCCTGTACCACCCGGTAGACTCCTTGTTTTTGGTGCAGGGGAGTGGAGTCAGCACCCACATGGAGTTTCTGGCACCAGTCCTCCTTTTGTTTCTGGGAGCCATTACCCTCCGCCTGAGGAGATGGAGGCAAGGGTTCCACGGCCCTGATAGCTTTGTGTTCGACAACAAACAGTTTGGCGAGTGTAGCGTACCTGGGTAAGTGTACTTCCCTCTCCCCAATGTTGAGGATGCGGACGGGCACCCTCCCATGACGGACATCAACCACCCCCCGGGCTGTGAAAATGGTGGGCCTGCTGTCTGAGTACACGGGTTCTACCATGGCTTGGTAGTCTCTACCTCTCAACCCGATTGCAGTCCGACACCAGATCATCATTTCACTTTTGGGAGGCATGGAAATGGGGAATGGGTCACTCAGTCTTACGCTACCGATCTCACCACCAGACAGTTCTACCTGCTGCCGTCTCATCAGGGCTTTTATCTCCTTGTTGAGGACTCTCTGTTGGCTGGAACTAGCATTCACCGCCACCTGTTGTAGAATTACAATTACCTCTGAAAGACAATTTTCAATTACGTTAGTACCCACAGTTATTTTAGGGTGACTTTCACGACGGTCAATGTCCACAATAATCACCCCCTGTGCCGGCATTTCAACTTTACCAATTTTAATGGTCATCTCCTTGAACCCCATCTGCGGCACGGGTAAGCCATTACTGGCGATGATGCTCAAGTTATTGTCTGGATACCGTGTGATATCAGCATCAGTCCAATACTGCTTAAAAAGTACATAAGGGATAGTGGTTACTTGTGACCTATTATCCAGCAAGGCGCTCATGGGGATACCGTCCAGCACCATGGGTAAAACCGGGCGCCCCCCAACGTACTTATTACGCCAATTGTAAGGGCCTGGTGATCTTATGCCTGGGGGTTGGCCCTTTGCCCCAGGTTGGACCCTTTTAAATTACAGTACCTGGAAATGTGTCCGGGCTGGTTGCATCGACGGCAAATGGGCTGTCCATCCTCTGCGTAGCGGTCTGTGGGCCTCCCTCGGAACGACGGGATCCTCCTCTGTCGACGCCACGGGACATCCTCCGGACTTGAAGCCAGCTCGATGGGTCTTGACGGGTCCACTTGCAACGCCTGGACGGTCCTGGTCAACGCCGCGACGCTCCTGGTCAGCTCCTGGACTTGGTGGTGCAGGTCTTTCGACGGGGCTTGGTTCAGGGCCTGTGCATCAGCCCCCACGGGATCCATAGAGGAGGGCGCCGCCTCCTGGTGGTTGGTGAGAGCAGGGCGCCGGGGGTTTATAGCGCCACTGGTTGCAGATTCACGGAGCACCCTTATGGCCCTGTCCTTAAATTGGGCAAAGGTTAGGTCGGGGTTCTGAAAGAACATGAGACGCAGTTGGGCCCTGTGGGCGCTAGACAGCAGACCTTCTATGAATTGTTCTGTTAGCAGCTTATCCGTTTCCTGCACACTGCCAGGGTCAGTTTGTTGAATAGCCCTCAAGGCTTCCTGCAGATTTAGGGCATAGTCTCTGATGCTGTCCTGTGCCCGCTGCTTACATCCATAGAACCTCATTTTAATCTCAGCGGAGGTACGTGTGTCAAAGGTACCCCGCAGCCGGGCCAGAATACCCTTCACAGTCCTTTTATCCTCAGTGGGCCATGATTTTACCTCCCTTTGGGCTGCGCCAGTTAACTGCCCTGTCAATATGCTGACCTTCTGTTCCTCTGTCAGGGGGTAAACGTGGAACAAACTGTATAGCCTTTCCTTGAAGTCAGTTAGGGCATGGGGCTCCCCTGAGTATTTGGGCAGCCAGGCCGCTCCAGGGATGTAGGGCAGGGAAAAGAGCATCACCGCTGCTGCAGCTGCGTTGGTGGTAGTGGGCGCCTCTGTGTCCGACATCTTCCTCCCCCCTAGTTAAGCGTGGCCTACCTTCCGACGATCCTCTTCTGTAGGCCTCGGCTCCGCTGCTGCTGCTCTGGACGAGGACCTTGCGTCGCGTCCTGATGACGTCAGCGTCGCTCTCTCTCCCTTCCAGGACCTTGCGCAGCGTCGGTGCGTGGGGCGGAGCTTCGGATCTCGCGCGGTTTTGAAGTCCACGCCCCTCTTCTTCCCGCGCGGCGTCCTGAAGATGGCGTCCGATGGCGAGAAACAGCTGCGGATGGCGGGAAGACGGCAGAAGACGGCGGGAAACAGTCCAAGATGGCGTCTGATGGCGGGAATCGGCTCCGGATGGCGGGAAACGACTCCGGACGGCGGGAAACTTCGCCACAGGTAAGTTACAAAAGTCTTTTTCAGGCACGCAGTACCCGGTGGTTGCGGGCATGAAATCTTGCCGACTACGCCAAAGCTGACTCGCCCCTTGGTTCCGTGGCTCAGGGTGGTCAGGCCAGTGGTAGTCCGTTATGTGCTATTGATTATGTCCGACTACGCCACCCGTGGATTGCGGTTATTAGGAACCGCCGCTGCATGCCGACCGCTGGGGCTGATGAGGTGTGCAGCTAGGGTAGTGTGACTCCCCACGGGAAGAGTGCGGCCCCAGGGCAGTATAGTGGATGGTGGGAGTGATGGTGGTGAGAGTCCCAGTGCTGATAGTGCTGGAGAAGCAAGGAGCACACAGACAACAGGTTGCAGTCCAGGGTCTTTACTAGAACAGGTAAATTGACCCATAAACAGTCCCGGCTAGGAGGGGGACCTGGATGTCTGAGAGCAACGGGGAAATTGGCCCTGGTCAGGGTAAGGGTGTAGGCCTACCGTGCTTTCTGCGCTCCTTCTGGCTATCTCCTCCTGATAGGGTAACAGCCCACGTTTCCAAGCTTTCTGTGTATTCTCGCCTGTATGGCCTGCGACGTGGGTTCCTTTCTGCTCCCAGCCTTGTACGGCTTTACTGGTCCCTTCTGTTGTGGCAGGGCCTCCAGGCTTCTTAGGCCAAGGAATATACAGTCCCCTGCGGACTGGTTCTCTGCTGGGGGATGTGGAATCCTCTCAGCCTCAGACACCAAAGTCTGGTAAATTAAGTCCTCTTTCTGCCAAGACAGGCTCTCTTCGCCTCTTGTCTCTGGCTTGTGGCTCTCCTCCTGCCACACTTCCTCTTAGGTGCAGTGCAACTGTCTGTCCCTGTTCTGCTCTGGGACAAGTCTCAATGCTGAGACAGGCCATCCAGTTCTCTCTAACCCTGCTCCCAGCACCAGTTTTTATAGGGGCAGCCTGCTCCCCCTACTGGCCTGAGACAGGAGGCATTGCATGCTAATGTTCCCCTGACTAGAGAACCTCCCCCTTGCTCTCAGACACAGCTTTAATACATTTTGTGGCATCCAGGCCAGGGTGACACAGATGGAGCGAGACATGATGTCCCAGATGTGCTCAATCGGATTCAGGTCTGGGGAACAGGCGGGCCAGTCCATAGCTTCAATGCCTTCACCTTGCAGAAACTGCTGACACACTCCAGCCACATGAGGTCTGGCAATGTCCTGCATACTGCATAAGGGGCATAATGGGGGCATTACACTGTGTGGGGGCATAATACATACTACATAAGGGGCATAATGGGGGCATTAAACTTTTTGGGGCATCATACATACTGCATAAGGGGCATAATGGGGGCAATACACTGTGTGGGGGCATCATACATACTGCATAAGGGGCATAATGGGGGCATTACATTGTGTGGTAGCATCATACATCTTGTATAAGGGGCATAATGGGGGCATTACACTGTGTGGGAGCATCATACATACTGCATGAGGGGCATAATGGTGGCATACACTGTGTGGTGCATCATACATACTGTATAAGGGGCATAATGGGGGCATTACACTGTGTGGGGCATCATATATACTGTATAAGGGGCATAATGGGGCATTACACTGTGTGGGGGCATCATACATACTGCATAAGGGGCATAATGGGGGCATTACACTGTGTGGGGGCATCATACATACTGCATAAGGAGCATAATGGGGGCATTACACTGTGTGGGGGCATCATGTATACTGCATAAGGGGCATAATGGGGGCATTACACTGTGTGGGGGCATCATACATCCTGCATAAGGGGCATAATGGGGGCATTACACTGTGTGGGGGGCATCATACATCCTGCATAAGGGGCATAACACTGTGTGGGGGCATCATACATCCTGCATAAGGGGCATAATGGGGGCATTACACTGTGTGGGGGGCATCATACATACTGCATAAGGGGCATAATGGGGGCATTACACTGTGTGGGGGCATCATACATCCTGCATAAGGGGCATAATGGGGGCATTACACTGTGTGGGGGCATCATGCATCCTGCATAAGGGGCATAATGGGGGCATTACACTGTGTGGGGGCATCATACATACTGCATAAGGGGTATAATGGGGGCATTACACTGTGGGGGGCATCATGCATCCTACATAAGGGGCATAATGGGGGCATTACACTGTGTGGGGGCATCATACATACTGCATAAGGGGTATAATGGGGGCATTACACTGTGGGGGGCATCATGCATCCTACATAAGGGGCATAATGGGGGCATTACACTGTGTGGGGGCATCATACATTCTGTATAAGGGGCATAATGGGGGCATTACACTGTGGGGCCAGTAAAGGGGCCCTTTACTATGAGAACAATACGTTTCCTCCCTTCCTGTCTCCATAGTTGGGTCGTATGTATCTATTACAGGAAACAGAACAAAAACCTTATGATTCTTATAAAGGGGCAACACAAGACCCCAAAAGAGTCTCTGTGCTCAAGGGGTTAATGCCCCCTGCGCCCAGTAATGGGGGATCCCCACATACCTCCACCTGCAGAGCCGCCACCACATATATGGCTGCTCTGTGTGCACAGGAGCTGTGATGAGGTCACAGGAGGGGAAGAGTCAGGGGTCACATGATCAGGGGCCTCAGTGGATGTGTGACACCCCAGGGGTCTGGTTGCCACAGTGATAGAGATATTATGTCTGAGAGCAGGTGGGAGGTCCTTTGGTCAGGGATCCTGTGCATGCCACACCTCCTGCCCAGTCTTGGGAGGGGAAGGACTTCCCCTATATAAACCTGGGGCTGAGGCAGGGTAGGGAGTTCTGAGAGGAGAAGACAGGGAGCAGAGCTGCTCTATGGGCTCTGCTCCACAGGCAGGCCCTGTCCAGGGGCCTGAGCCTGGAGTCAAGGAGAGTAGAGACAAGAAACAGTCATATGAAGAAACAGCAGAAGCTCAGTGGGAGCAATACTAATACGAGTCAGGGGCTGGCAGCTGCAGAGCTCGCCCTGACTGAGAAGCTTTCTTACCGGACCCGGCGTCCGAGGCTGTGGGGACTAACTCTTACCCAGCAGCAGAAGCCGACCGGCAGGGGATTTCAGGTCCTCAGGCCCAGAAGCCCGAAGGCACGGTCACACGCGTGGGACCAGCACCGCCATCGTGGAGCGGAAGCCATTAGAAGGCCCCGAGTCACCGGCCATACGGGTGAGCACCACACGGTACACTCAGGGATGTGGGCTACTTATATCCGCTTCTAGCAAGGTAGCCAGAAGAGTACAGTCAGTTTGGGAGGCCTACAACTCCGCCTGGCCAGGGGAGATCCCATCTGCTCAAGGACTGACCAGGCCCCGTTCGCTAGCAAGTACTCCGGGAGGGTCTATCGTTGTTACCAGTAAAGACCCTGAATTACACCGCACCGTCTCTGAGTGGTTCCTGCTACCCCCATTTTCCACGTCGGCTGCCCTGAGGCCATACCCCTCCCGTTGGGGGTTATACTATCACGCTGCACAATTCTACACCGGCCTCAGCGGTCTGCCCTGCAGCGGCAGCTCCATAGCTGCAAATCAACGGGTGGCGTAGTCGACACTCAAATAACATCTATCAAGACTGCCACACACTGAGTTGACTCCCTGGGCACGGACCGGGTCCCCGCCACTCGGAGACTACAACCCTCATCTGATCCGGTTCCGGGTAAGCCCCGTGCGCGAGACGCTGCGCGACACAGCAGGCCCAGGGGCGCGTCAGATGCAGGACTCTGCTGTGCTGGTTGTCATGGTGCTGGATGAGCTGAAGTTTATGTGTGGGGTCAGGAGTAGTGTTGAGCGATACCTTCCGATATCGGGAAATATCGTATCAGATTGGATAGGACCGATACCCAAAAGTATCGGATATCGCCGATTCCGATACCGGAAACCAATGCAAGTCAATGGGACACTAATATCGGAAAGCCATCCCAGCGTGAGAGAATTCTCCTGATTGTTTAAAAGCCGGCGGGCGGTAAAAAGCCGCCGGCTTTTAAACAATCACACAGCCCCATACTGCTTCCCCGCAGCCTCCCACCCCGATCCTGCGCTCCTCCCGCCACCTCACATCCCGATCGTAAGTTAGGACCGGGCGGGGAGCGCAGCACCAAGGAGCAGGGAGCGAAGGACCCGGGCGGGGAAGCCGGCAGTGAAAAGACTACACCGCCGGCTTTCCCGTTCTGTGCTGCGCTCTCCCGCCGGTTATTTCAAATGAACAGCTGAGGTATCAGGTGATGCTGATCAGCTGTTCATTTGAAGTAGCCGCGGTGCCCTCAGAGGGTTCATGTGAGTTCATGCTTCACTGCATGAACTCACATGAACTTTCCCACGGCCGCACAGGTCAGCCTCACCTCCCAGACCATCAGACCCATCATGATTGGTGTGTGCGCAGGTGTCTGTGCGATGTGTGCGGGTGTGTGCGCGATGTCTGCGGGTGTCTGCGTGCAGGCAGACATAGGCTAATGTGACACTACTACTCCCATCGGCCTATGTCTGTCCCCCGTCCACTTGTGCCAGCAGGATCAGCTCGATGGGAGCAGTAGCTATTTTAGCTGCCCCATATGTTATTTTTGCCCCTATACATCTTTTATGTTTTTAGGCCCCCCATATATTTTTTTGGTTTTTGGTCCCCAATAAATTTTAAATACATTTTTCATTGGTGGCCAGTGGTTACCTAAAATAAATTAGTTCATACATTACCTGTCCCCGCCGATCGCCACCTAAAATAAAGTAAAAAATAAAAAACTACACCTATACTCACCTAGACACCTAATTCCCCGAAGCCATCGATCTCCTGTAATAAAATATAAAATAATAAACCACAACCACAACCTACATTCCCCCCTGGTAAATCACAGCACGTCCTCGGGCTGTAAGATATAAAAAAACACCAAAACATACAATTTTTGCATAAACAACATAATAAAAACATATAAAACATATATATCAGCAATAAAACTTTTTTCATAAATAACATTCTCGTAGACTTCTCTTGCTTCTAGCTCCTCCTCCGGTCACTGTGCAACGTGTGCCCGGGAAAAGTGCAACAGTTTCTCTAGAAAAATGGTTTTCCTATAAAACCGGTAGGGGGCGCTTTAGGAAGCGCAACTATATACAAAAGGGAAGGTATGGCCGCTCTCAGTCCTCGGCCAGGTAATGGGAATAGGGACACACGGGGTTAACTGTTCAGTTCTCTGGTCCCAACGGGGACTATATTAGCAGCAACGGTTCACTGTGCCCCGACGGGCAACTATATACAGCTTCTACTCTGCTGTACTCAACGACGACGTCCTCCTGTTCTCTCTTTGTGGACAGTTTCAGTTCTTGTTTCAGACCCGTCCGGGTCCTCTTGCTCCTCCTCATCGCACCGCAGCTCCTCCTCCGTCAAGCGATGCACATGGAGGGCGTAGGGTCCTTTGGCACACTTGTGCCGGGTGAAGGTGACCTCGTCCCCGATGTAAAGGTCACGACCTCTGTGTCCCTCCGGTAGGTGGGACTCAACGTCTCTCCTGGTCACGAAGACGTCGCCTGGGGTGCGGTGGTCTCGGATGAAGCCCCACCCATGCTGCATATTAAACTTGATCACAGTCCCGGTGGTGCGGGGACTATGCGCTGCACGGGGGTCTCTCCTGGCCCGGCTCTTCTGCTCCGCGCTCTTTATTTGGGCTTGTTGCTCCCGGACCCGCCTCTCTCTCCGCTCCCTCTCAAAGACCTCGAGCTGTTGCCGGCAGCACTCTGCACGCTCCGCTGCGGCTGCCCGGGTCTCCTGAGTGAACCCCATGAGATCTTCCCCGGTGGGGTCCCACTCAAACTGCGCTTCTGCTAGCGGGGGCGAGATCCTCTTGACGGGCCTTGGAGCCGGGATCAGGGGTTCATCTAGGGGTCTCTCTTTCCGGAGTCGGGGATGGTGAAACTCCGGTGGCCATATGAAGGGCTGCCCATCCGGGCACGTATGTTGGGCGAACAGGTCTTCACCCAGGTGCGGCACTCTAGATGTTGAGGGCGCGGTGGTGGTGGCGCCCGGGTTGCCCAGGCCTTGCGGCCAGGCCTGGGGCACCTGGAAAGTGAAAGGCACCGTAAGGACGGCGGCGCCCTGGGCTACTTGGCCCTGCGACCAGGCCGGGGGCTCCGCGGAGGTAGGGGGCGCTGTTGGTATTGCGGCGCCCGGGGGTACTAGGCCTTGCGACCAGGCCGATGGTACTTCCTGCTTGGTCACGCTCGGGGTCGAGGCGTGTGACGTCACAGGGGTCGCGGCTCCCGTTTGAGGCCTAGTCTGCGGCGGTGACGTTGCAGCGACGGGCACGGCAGGGGGTACTTCGGGCTCTGCGACGGGGAGCTGGGGCAGGTACGCGGTTTCCCGGTTTGGGGTAAAGACGTCCCCTTTACCTGCCTCCTCTCGTTCGGCTCCCTTCTCGGCGCCGTCTCCGGCCTTCAGTCCTCCTGCGCCATCCTCAGAGGCGGTCTGTCTCCTCGTCTTGGGTGGCGTGCGCCGCTGACGGGTCTCAGTCTGCTGGGCCATCTCACGGCTCCACTCCGCCAACGTCTCTCGCTGCACCCGGGCCATTCTCCTTGCGAGGCCCTCCAGCGCGGTCTGCGCACACTCCCGGTCTCGGGGGAGCTGTGCTAGGACCTCCACTAGGCCTAGTGGGGTCGTTACTTCTAGCAGGCTCCTGACCAACGGGTCGGTGCTGCTCTGCTCTCCTTCTGCTGTTTCCGGCAGGCTCCTGGCCAGCGGGCCGGTGCTGCTCTGCTCTCCTTCCATCTCCGGGTAAGCTTTTTCTGGACTCAGCTCTAGGCTTCTTGTCTCCGGGTGCGCTCTCTCCAGACTGCTCCAGGCGGCACCCATCTTCGTTCTCTTGTTCTCAGTCCTCCCACTTCGAGGGCGGTCCCGGGGCCACTTGGTGATTGTCAGCTCCAGGGGCAGTTCTTTCACGCTGACAGACACCTCTAGCATCACAGTCTCTGTTGGTGGGGGCGGTTTCCACTTTTGGCGCCATTTTCGGTCCTGGCCCACGATGGGAGGCGGCCTCTTGCCATCCTCTGGCACGCCCATAATGGCGTCCGCTCTGACAAGGCGGGAAACCTTTGGAAATGGCGGGAATCGTCTCCCAGTGGCGGAAAAAGCTGTTGATGGCGGACAACCGGCGGGAATCGATCTGTGATGGAGTCCGATGGCGGGGACCCTCCGGAACCGGCAGGAGACTTCTTTTGGAGGTAAACTTGTTCTTTTCTTCAGGCACGCAGTACCCGGGTGTTGCGGGCACGTAATCCTGCCGACTACACCAAAGTTGACGCACCCCCTGGGCCATATTCTTTAGGGGAATACCCGGAGCTGGATCAGATGGGGGTTGTAGTCGCCGAGTGGCAGTGACCCGGTCCGTGCCCAGGGTGTCAAGCTCAGAGTATGTGGCAGTCCTACAGATGTTACAAAGTTCGTTATGTCGACTACGCCACCCGTTGGATTGCGGTCACTACGGCCGCCGCTGCAGCAGGGTCCGCTGAGGCTGATGGTGTTGGTGCAGCTTTAGATAGTATAACCCCCAACGGGAGGGGTATGGCCTCAGGGGGTCAGGTGCAGAGGATGGGGGTTGTAGTGGTGCAGCGTAGATGATAATTAAAGACAGAGTCGGGTTGTGCAGTTCAGGGTGTTTACTTACTGCAGATGTTCCGGTCACTCCGGCCTTGAGTGACCACCCGAGCCGTGCTGCGTCCACCAGGTCCTGGATTCAGCCAACCCCCAAGCAAGTCCGGAGCGTGTCCCTGAGCCCTCCTTCTTGTCCTTTCTTCTGGCCGTCCCCACCAGGGATCCACCTAGGTCCAGCTCCCTCGGGCCTTCTGTTGGGAGACCCTTGGCCTTGGGTTCCCTGACCCTACACGTGGTTTGCCTTCAGGGTGGATGTGGTGGGTGGCCGTGGCAGATCCTGCCCACGGCCTCCGGTCTCTGGCTGAGGTATGCTTTAGCCCCCACCAGTTTGGGATCCGGTACCCTGTTGCCAACTCTTCACCCTGGGGTTGTACTTGGGTTCTCAGAGTTCCTTCTGTCTCCCCCTCTGGGTCTTTCTTTCTTTCTCCTCTCTCTCTCTCTGGGCCTTGGGCTGCTCTGCTCCTCTGCTCTCTTCCACTCCTCTTGCAAAGACTGGCTGACTGACTCAACTCTGACAGACTGACCCTGGTCTTAGATGGTTCCCACCTTATATACTCCCTCTATGTGTGAGCTCAGGTGACCAGCACCCAATGAGCTCCTAGCACTACCCAGACTGCTCCCCCTATCTGCCCCTACACTACTTGGGATGTTCCACCCCCCTCCCACTCCAGCCAAGGACAGACTCGGTCGTACCTGCACATTTCTAAGTGGGAGTACCGTTGGTCTGCCCTCCGGAAATGGGATGTGTGTAGTGCATGCAGCTTTCTGAGCTCAGTTCCACACTCCATCCTTACCCGGGAGTGGAATACCACACCTCTGGGTTGAGGTGCAATATCCCTGTAGCAGCCGAATCCTCAGGGTGCTACACTTATCCTTACCCCTCCGTAGTAGTCCACGAGTGTCCCACGAAGATCTCCAGTTTAGAGCAGCCACATAAAATGTGACCGCTCTAAACCACTGCCGCCGCTAGAATGACGGGGCCGTAAAGCAGCCCCATCATTGCATAAACCGGTGTCTAGGTGAGTATAGGTGTAGTTTTTTATTTTTTACTTTATTTTAGGTGGCGATCAGGTAATGTATGAACTAATTTATTTTAGGTAACCACTGGCCACCAATGAAAAATGTATTTAAAATTTATTGGGGACCAAAAACAAAAAAAATATATGGGGGGCCTAAAAACATAAAAGATGTATAGGGGCAAAAATAACATATGGGGCAGTTTAAATAGCAGGATCAGGCTGATGGGAACTACTGCTCCCATCGAGCTGATCCTGCTGGCACGAGTGGACGGGGGACAGACAAAGGCCGATGTGAGTAGTAGTGTCACATCGGCCTATGTCTGCCTGCACGCAGACACCCGCAGACATCGCGCACACACCCGCACACATCGCACAGACACCCGCGCACACTCCAATCATGATGGGTCTGATGGTCTGGGAGGTGAGGCTGACCTGTGCGGCCGTGGGAAAGTTCATGTGAGTTCATGCAGTGAAGCATGAACTCACATGAACCCTCTGAGGGCACCGCAGCTACTTCAAATGAACAGCTGATCAGCATCACCTGATACCTCAGCTGTTCATTTGAAATAACCGGCGGGAGAGCGCAGCACAAAACGGGAAAGCCGGCGGTGAAGTCTTTTCCCTGCCGGCTTCCCCGCCTGGGTCCTTCGCTCCCTGCTCCCCGCCCGGTCCTAACTTACGATCGGGATGTGAGGTGGCGGGGGGAGCGCAGGATCGGGGTGGGAGGCTGCGGGGAAGCAGTATGGGGCTGTGTGATTGTTTAAAAGCCGGCGGCTTTTTACCGCCTGCCGGCTTTTAAACAATCAGGAGAATTCTCTCACGCTGGGATGGCATTCCGATATTAGCGTCCCATTGACTTGCATTGGTTTCCAGTATCGGAATCGGCGATATCCGATACTTTTTGGGTATCGGTCCGATCCAATCCGATCCGATATTTCCCGATATCGGAAGGTATCGCTCAACATTAAGTAATACATAAGAATAATATGTACTATGTCTGACCACTACAAACACTCATCTGAACTGGTCCAAGTGCTGTCAGGTTTTTTCACGGGCAGCACTTAGACAATACGGTCGTGTGAATATAGGCTTATGATGCATCTGGTAATAAACATGTTAAGGATGGGCCGCTACTCATGGGCCACTGCTGTGTGCTTGCCCCCCAGGCTAAAATGTGCCAGCCAGCCCCTGCTGCACCGGGTGCCAGAAAACCTAGATACACCTTTGGAATAGGTATCCTGCAAAGTAAGGATGGGGTTTGGTGTTTTTAAATGATTTTATTGACTCTGTGCATTTATATTTTGTATCAATAATATGATATGGTTATATATATCTTCTGGATATCAGGAGGGCTTATCCCTGTGCCTTGACTCTCTCCTTCTCCTTCGATGTCCTGTATAGGCCAAAAAAAACTACGCGTTTCGAGGACTCACAGTTCCTCTTCGTCAGCTTCTCGCTGGTAGTCAAACTGGTAACCTAATAAAGTCCAAACGCCCCCCACAAAGATAATACAACCAAAGAAATGGAGGAAGATCCAATACTAACAAGACGGTGCAAAAGGACATATGGAGGTGCAATAGAACTAAGATAGAATTCCAATAAGAATAGACTGTGTGTGAAAAAAATAATAATAAAAAAGACTTTGTTCAAACTTTCACAATTAGTTAAAAATGAATAAAAATTATATACTTATATTTCTGATGGCTATAAAAAACAGTCTGTTAATCAGTGTATATTACCAGGATAGTATAAATTCGGCACTTAGTACCATCCAGAGATAAAAAGGAAAAAATGAAGGAGAAAAATAAAAACATTATATAGTATCTCCAATAGGGGTATCAATGTATAGAAACAAATACATATATAAAATAGGTGGATTCAAAGGAATATATCCAAAAGACATATTATATTGATAAAATATAAGGAGGTTCATAAAAGTGCAATGTAAATGTTCAATTGGTACTGGGATAAAAAATACATACAGTATATACCGCTGCGAGTTGAAGGCATACAGCTGACTCTCGTGATTAAGGCCCTTCAGAGCCAAGCTATTTAATGTGAAGATCCATTTGGATTCCATCCGCGACATTAATCTCAGGTAATCACCTCCCCTCCATTTTCTGGGGACTAATCGGATCCCACAAAACTTAGTGTCCTTATAAGATTGGTTGTGGAACTTCCGGTAGTGCCGGGACAGTGGATGCCCTTCAAAACCTTCATTCATGTTGATAAAGTGTTCCTTCAGCCTTTTGATAACTTGCGCTTTGTACAGACATCTCCTCCTGCCAAGGCATAAAAAGGGCGTGGCTTGGGGTGTGGATAGGGGCGTGGCCAGACTACGCGTGCCGCATGGTTTCGCCCTCTTTCTAGTCCTCATAGGTTGGCGGTATGCTTGTACTGAGCAGATCTGGGATATCAGTGATTAGGTCCCATATTGTGCACTGTAAGGTCTGGAAAAGCTCCTTCTATCCGTCTCTGTAGCACCAGAGGAAGAACAGAGGGGAAAAGACAGGATTTTCTACATGTCGCGTTATGTAGATGTTCTGCAGATTTATCACAACCGTCCACAAGAAGAAACTGCCATCACAGAGCCGCCTTTAGCTGTTGGAAAAGTTTTAACTTAGTTTTGAATAGTTGCTATAGCCAACAAGGACTTTCTATTTATGCTGGGTCACATGATGCTGGTGCTGGGTGATGTCATGTGACGGAATGTTGTGGGTGATGATGTCACAGAGGGCGTTGTGATGTCACCCTTGGGGTATATAAGTGGGCTCCATCCACCTGGAGCTCATATCTCATTGGCCATATCTTGGTGCTGAGATACCCCCTGGAGACAATGAGGATCGCCATATTGTTTCTGTGCTGTACCCTGTTCTACCCTGTGAATTACCATAGGCTGCCGGTGAGTACCTGTCTATTATTACATATGGAGGACGTTTAGAATCAGCTGCGGCAGGGGAAGGGGATGGGGAGGGGGGTCCTGTAAGAATTTACCTGCGGGAATAAGAGGTTATGGCAGGGAAAGGAGCTTAGGAAGTGACAGTCAGAGGGGATATAAGTGTGGGGTGACCCCTCTGACTCCCACATTCCTGCCTTGTCCTTGTAGTGATTAATGACTTTGGTGTTGTCCCTTATATATCACTTTGCAGTCACCAGTGATCGCTCCGCACTGTGATCCTAAACTACAGTCTCATTTACCTTTTTGCAAACGCCCAGAAGGGGAGGAGTGACATCACACCCATGTGAAGAGATCCCGCCCACTTTTACTGCAGTCGTAATGCGAGCTAGCTGTATTCTGTTTTCATGGAAATATCAGCAGCTGCTCCCCCTAGTGTTTACAAGATGAAAACATCAAAAGAGTTAAAATATTTTTTTCAGATTTTATACCATTAAAACCTTTTTAAATATATATGTGTATTTATATATAAATATAAATACTTTACAATTTTACAATTGTAAAAAAATTGCTGACACTTTCCCTTTAAAAGATCTAAAGACGTTCTGCTTCATGTGCCATTGTGACCAATCACAGCACAGATTATATTTTTTAAACTTTTCTTGAAAAACTGAAGCTGCTCCGTGATTGGAAATCATGTGGAAGGGTTCTCTTTTAGACATTTAGTTAGGTCCAAAGTATCAGTGACATGATGGATAGAACTGTGCAATGATGTCACAGAGGGCTTTGTGATGTCACCCCTGGGTATATTAGAAGCCTCGGCCCATCTGCAGCTTGTATCTCATTGACCATACCTTGGTGCTGAGAGACCTCTGGAGATGATGAGTATCATCCTATCATTTCTGTGCTTTACGTTGCTCTACCCCCCACATTACAGTACACTGAGGGCGAGTATGTTCTCATCAATATGGAGGTCACAAGGATCAGCTAATGAGAATATCGCCTCTTGCAGGACTTCTCATACTGGACACGTGACCGTCCGTCATATGAAAGTCCAACTGTAAATAATATTCCATGGACCCTGGAGGTGAATCCCAAACTTCTTCCTGATCTTCTCAATGGGATATTTCTGAAAGTTGCTTGATAATGTATCCATCACTGTATAATAACAAGGGCTCTCTGTTTGACTGGATTGGGTATAAATATACAGGACTTTATTATGTTTTTTTTCTTTATTATAGGATGACCCACTACCCGTGGATCTCAGAAGAAGCACCTATCAAGCTTCCATCAATCTTCCTCTTTGGCTCTTCCGTGACGCAGTTTTTGTTGCGGTGATGACACTACTGACAATACTAGAGTATTTGGCCTTAAGTCTTGTCCTGAGCAAGTGGGCAATGTCTGAACCTGGTGAAACAATCAGAAAACTCCTGAGAACAAAACCATTCTGAAGGAACAAAGTGCTTGTAAGGAGCCGATTTGCATCCCTCAGATTCAGAAGCAAGACTCCAGGAGAACACCTGTCCTGCCCAATGGCAAATGTTCTACTCCATCCATGGCTCCTGCACCGCAGGATGCGAAAAAGGTTCCTAGTTGCAACTATAAAGTGGCGTTCAGTGATATTGTCTGGGTCAGAATGATCCCTCACAACAATATAGGAAGAAGAGCTCGAAGTTCAACGGAGCTTAAAGAGAGGTTACTGATTTTTCAGAGAAGCCAACAACCCAGAATTCCAGAGCCAAGAGCACCAGAACCTAGAACACCAGAACCTACCATGTCAGAACCTAGTATGTCAGAACCTAGAATGCCAGAGCCTGAAATGCCTACAACACCTCAACCCAAAATCAAGAGGAGAAGATGTTTCCTTAGATGTCTTAGAGGCGAGGAAGATTGAGAAGGCAACTGCTTGAACTTTCCCATTGCTCGTGTTTTCATCACAGGTTAGTCCTATACATGCTGTCTGATGGGCACCATCTTACTACATACAATGCAGCATTGCACCTGAAATCGCATGGATATTTTGTCACACACTTGCACTTTAGCACCTTATCATATGGCGCATATATCTATGAACGCTTTGCTAAGTATCACTGTCTAGTATGTGCTTCTGATGAACCTATTTTAGGAAAACGTGTCGAGGTTTGGCATACTATGTACTTGAGTTTGGCGTACTATGTGCTTGTTGGTAAATTCTATTGCCATCTATAATCTACTAGATATTATAATGTCTCTGGTGGGATGCCCCATGCCGAATTGTTGATAACTGACTATGAGCATTGTCCTCTATTTCTTATCTACTATGGTTACAGGTTGATGTGAAGAGAGCTGTGCCATTGGTAGCGATTTTTCTACTGATTTGTCAGTTATATTTATGTTAGTTTAACAAATTTCTGCTTGTAGGGTCTAATGTTTTACCATAGTGTATGTTCTGTGAGCTAAATTGTCATACTTATGCACTAGATAGATTATAAATTGTGATGCTTATGTACAAGATAGATTATTAGTTTAATCGGTGATTTTTTAAATATTTTTTAGCATCAGGAGACTCAAGAATCGCATCTTACAGAAGACAAGAAGCCTAAATGCCGAAGGGTGATGACCTGTTGATGGCCCACAGCTGGAGGGTCATTACCTCTTGATGGCACAAAACTGGACAGAAGATAAAAACATTTGATGGCACACAGCCGGAGGGTGATGATCTATTGATGGCCATAGCCAGAGGGTCATTACCTGTTGATGGCACACAGCCGGAGGGTGATGACCTATTGATGACCATAGCCAGAGGGTCATTACCTGTTGATGGCACACAGCTGGAGGATGATGACCTATTGATGGCCATAGCCAGAGGGTCATTACCTGTTGATGGCACACAGCCGGACAGAGGATAATTACCTGTTGATGGCACACAGACGGATGGTCATTACCTGTTCATGGCGCACTGCCGGATGGTCATTACCTATTGATGGCACACAGCCGGAGGGTGATGACCAATTGATGGCCATAGCCAGAGGGTCATTACCTGTTGATGGTGCACTGCCGGATGGTCATTACCTGTTGATGGCACACAGCCGGATGGTCATTACCTGTTCATGGCACACTGCCGGATGGTCATTACCTGTTGATGGAACACAGCCGGAGGGTGATGACCTATTGATGGCCATAGCCAGAGGGTCATTACCTGTTGATGGCGCACTGCCGGATGGTCATTACCTGTTGATTGCACACAGCTGGAGGGTGATGACCAGTTGATGTCGGACTGCCGGATGGTCATTACCTGTTGATGGCACACAGCCGGACAGAGGATCATTACCTGTTGATGGCACAAAGCCGGTCAGAGGATAAGATCTTTTGATTGCATACACCGGGTCCCTCCCTGATAACAGGGAACCCTGGGGAATACTCGTCATCTTGATCCCCCACTGACTAAATACTTGCTCCACCTCAGCCTACACCATCATGGAGGACACTTCCACCTGTGTCCACTGTAAGGTTCGACTTTCTTTTATCATTTCAGCAGATTAATAAACATCATAAAGCTGTAAAACTATCGAGTAATTTATTATAAATTATTATAAAGAAATATAAAGTATAATAGATAGCTATAGAGGGCACAGAAGACGACTAACTATAGTAAGCATGGTATCGCCTGATATATACTGTATATTCTAGATGGCGCTATTACACTAAATACATCACAACCTCCAGGGTGATATTACCGTACAATGTGAGATCACTAATAATGGCCACAGATTATGAGAAAATGACCAGCTCCATAGTCCTGGAGTTATTATAAATGTCTCTAGTGTGAGGCAGGGACTGGACGAGTGTTGGAGGGAGGTATATTCCCCCAGGACGTCCTTTATGTATCCATGCTGTAGAATCTGCCGTATACTTCTGTTCTAGCAGTCAGACATTTCACTCTGCAAATCACAGGCTCAACATTGTGTAAAACTACCACCGTATATAAGAGCACTCAGAATAAAAACTAGCGGCATGCCGTGCACTGCCCACGTCATGTGTACGGGATACAGGACCTGCAGGACCTGGTACGGCCATTATAGTTGATAGATTAATGATACCTGTGCAGATGAAGGGAAAAAAATATGTGCAACAACAGGAGGAGAAAGTCTCAAAATGTAATTTGAAGAGTATAATAGAGAAATGGGAAACTTCTGGAGATGCAGATAAGTGGTACCAGGGCAAAACGTAAGTGCAGTCAGACATGGGAAAAGTGCAAATGATCCAGCGTAAAGGTTTGTTTAGTAGAAAAAATATTAAAACTTAGCTTTTATTAGCCATATAAAACACTGCTCCACAAAGAATACAGCAAATGTGCAACTATCATAGCTTACAGACCTACACGTTTCAACAAATCATGTCTTAATTATGGCCCTACTACTAGAATGACAAAAAGGCAGATATATATATATATATATATATATATATCCACGTGCCTGTATGACCTCCCTACAACGCCTGGGCATGCTCCTGATGAGGTTGCGGATGGTCTCCTGTGGGATCTCCTCCCAGACCTGAACTAAAGCATCCGCCAACTCCTGGACAGTCTGTGGTGCAACGTGACGTTGGCGGATGGAGCGAGACATGATGTCCCAGATGTGCTCAATCGGATTCAGGTCTGGGGAACGGGCGGGCCAGTCCATAGCTTCAATGCCTCCATCTTGCAGGAACTGCTGACACACTCCAGCCACATGAGGTCTGCCATTGTCCAGCATTATGAGGAACCCAGGGCCAACCGCACCAGCATATGGTCTCACAAGGGGTCTGAGGATCTCATCTCGGTACCTAATGGAAGCCAGGCTACCTCTGGCGAGCACATGGAGGGCTGTGCGGCTCTCCAAAGAAATGCCACCCCACACCATTACTCACCCACTGCCAAACCGGTCATGCTGAAGGATGTCACTCTCCACGGCGTCTCCAGACTCTGTCACGTCTGTCACATGTGCTCAGTGTGAACCTGCTTTCATCTACGAAGAGCACAGGGCGCGAGTGGCAACTTTGCCAATCCTGGTGTTCTGTGGCAAATGCCAAGCGTCCTGCATGGTGTTGGGCTGTGAGCACAACCCCTATCTGTGGACGTCGGGCCCTCATACCACCCTCATGGAGTCGGTATCTAACCGTTTGTGCAGACACATGCACATTTGTGGCCAGCTGGAGGTCATTTTGCAGGGCTCTGGCAGTGCTCCTCCTGTTCCTCCTTTCACAAAGGCGGAGGTAGCGGTCCTGCTGCTGGGTTGTTGCCCTCCTACGGCCCCCTCCACATCTCCTGGTGTACTGGCCTGTCTCCTGGTAGCGCCTCCAGTCTCTGGACACAGCCAACCTTCTTGCCACAGCTCGCATTGATGTGCCATCCTGGATGAGCTGCACTATCTGAGCAACTTCTGTGGGTTGTAGAGTCTGTCTCATGCTACCACGAGTGTGAAAGCACAACCAACATTCAAAAGTGACCAAAACATCAGCCAGAAAGCATTGGTACTGAGATGTGGTCTGTGGTCCCCACCTGCAGAACCACTCCTTTATTGAGGGTGTCTTGATAATTGCCAATAATTTCCATCTATCCTCTATTCCATTTGCACATCAGCATGTGAAATTGATTGTCAATCAGTGTTGCTTCCTAAGTGGACAGTTTGATTTCACAGAAGTTTGATTTACTTGGAGTTATATTCTGTTGTTTTAAGTGTTCCCTTTATTTTTGGAGCAGTTTATATAGATACATACAGTGAGTATGGAAAGTATTCAGACTCCTTTAAATTTTTCACTCTTTGTTTCATTGCAGCCATTTGATAAATTCTAAAAAGTTCATTTTTTTCTCATTAAAGTACACTCAGCACCCCATCTTGACTGAAAAAAACAGCAATATAGAATTTTTTTGCAAATTTATTAAAAAAGAAAAACTGAAATATCACATGGTCATAAGTATTCAGATCCTTTGCTCAGACACTCATATTTAAGTCACATGCTGTCCATTTCCTTGTGATCCTCCTTGAGATGGTTCTACTCCTTCAATGGAGTCCAAATGTGTTTAATTAAACTGATAGGACTTGATTTGGAAAGGCACACACCTGTCTATATAAGACCCCACAGCTCACACTACATGTCAGACCAAATGAGAATCATGAGCTCAAACGAACTGCCCAAGGAGCTCAGAGACCGAATTGTGGCAAGGCACAGATCTAGCCAAGGTTATAAAAGAATTTCTGCATTACCCAAGGTTCATAAGAGCACAGTGGCCTCCATAATCCTTAAATGGAAGAAGTTTGGGACCACCAGAAGTCTTCCTAGACCTGGCCGTCCAGCCAAACTGAGCAATCGTGGGAGAAGAGCCTTGGTGAGAGAGGTAAAGAAGAACCCCAAGATCACTGTGGCTGAGCTCCAGAGATGCAGTAGGGAGATGGGAGAAAGTTCCACATAGTCAACTATCACTGCAGCCCTTCCCCAGTTGGGCCTTTATGGCAGAGTGGCCAGATGGAAGCCTCTCCTCATATGAAAGCCCGCATAGAGTTTGCTCAAAAACACATGAAGGACTCCCAGACTATGAGAAATAAGATTCTCTGGTCTGATGAGACGAAGATAGAACTTTTTGGTGATAATTCTAAGTGGTATGTGTGGAGAAAACCAGGCACTGCTCATCACCTGCCTAATACAATCCCAACAGTGAAACATGGTGGTGGCAGTTGTTAGAACCCTCCTGTTAGTTTTTTCTATTTTGTGGTCATGTGACCTTCTGCCTATTTATTCCAGCTCCGCCCTTCAGGCTTTGCTGGACTTCAGTGTTACTTTGACTCTTAATCTAGCCAGGTGCTTTGTACCTACTGTATCTCTCTAGTTTGTTTGGTCCTTGGACCACTAAGTACTTTTGTCTGTTTGTCTTCTTCTGCTACTACTTCTGCCAGGAGGTGTCCAGTTTTGTCCCAGTCCTTAGTTCTTTTAGGGACCCCTCCCTTTAATCTATAGGTCTGTGTTCAGATTAGCCGCGGACATAGGCGGGTCTGTTTGCAAGGAACAGGTTGCCCGCTGCATCGTAAGGAATCAGCTTAGTCCTATTGTATGGACAGATTTCCTCTCTTTCCTTAGTTCTTGTAGCAGATCATAACAGCAGTATCATGCTATGGGTGTGTTTTTCAGCTGCAGGGACAGGACGACTGGTTGCAATTGAAGGAAACATGAATGCAGTCAAGTACAGAGATATCCTGGATGAAAACCTCTTCCAGAGTGCTCTGCACCTCAGACTTGGCCAAAGGTTCACCTTCCAACAAGACAATGACCCTAAGCACACAGCTAAAATAACAAAGGAGTGGCTTCAGAACAACTATGTGACCATTCTTGACTGGCCCAGCCAGAGCCCTGACCTAAACCCAATTGAGCATCTTTGGAGAGACCTGAAAATGGCTGTCCACCAACGTTTCCCATTCATCCTGACGGAACTGGAGAGGATCTGCAAGGAAGAATGGCAGTGGATCCCCAAATGCTGGTGTGAAAAACTTGTTGCATCATTTCCAAGAAGACTCATGGCTGTACTAGCCCAAAAGGGTGCTTCTACTCAATACTGAGCAAAGGGTCTGAATACTTATGCCCGTGTGATATTTCAGTTTTTCTTTTTTATTAAATTTTGCAAAAATTTCTTCATTTCTGTTTTCTTTCAGACAAGATGGGGTGCAGAGTGGACTTTAATGAGAAAAAAATGAACTTTTTAGAATTTACCAAATGGCTGCAATGAAACAAAGAGTGAAAAATGTAAAGGGGTCTGAATACTTTCCGTACCCAGTGTACATGCATGGAAATAAATGCAGAATTATATTTCTTAATACTGCAGTATCAGATCCTGTCTTGAATTTAACCCCTGTGGTATCCAATGTGAAAATCCACAGGGACTCCCCTGATGAATTACAATTGAGGAAATCATGAATTTTATATTCTCTATCATTACTTAAGGACATAAAACTATCTGTTTTAACCGCATGTAGACACGCTTTGCACCGATTGGCTCCACATCTGAAG
>NW_027363094.1:425000-522500 GCF_046119375.1 Phyllobates terribilis
GAAATAAGCGCGCCAAAAAAACTATAAAGTTTACGTTTTTTTCCGTAATTCATCAGATGAGCGTGACAACGGATGCTGTGCTGAACGGCGGCACGTAGGAACGGGCGGTGAAATAAGTGCGCCAAAAAAACGATAAAGTTTACGTTTTTTTTCTGTAATTTATCAGATGAGCGTGATAACGGACGCAGCCCTTAACGGCGGCGTCAGAGCGACTTTTTTTTTGTTGCAGATTGAATTTTAAGTGCTTTTGGTATCATCAAACCTGTAGCCAGCTCTCATCCTCATTGAGCTATTCCAAGGGTGAGGGCTGGCTAGGGGTCGCCCTGGAGGCACCTGTAGCCAGCTCTCATCCTCATTGAGCTGCTCCAAGGGTGAGGGCTGGCTAGGGGTCGCCCTGGAGGCACCTTTAGCCAGCTCTCATACTCATTGAGGTGCTCCAAGGGTGAGGGCTGGCTAGGGGTCGCCCTGGAGGCACCTGTAGCCAGCTCTCATCCTCATTGAGCTGCTCCAAGGGTGAGGGCTGGCTAGGGGTCGCCCTGGAGGCACCTGTAGCCAGCTCTCATCCTCATTGAGCTGCTCCAAGGGTGAGCGCTGGCTAGGGGTCGCCCTGGAGGCACCTGTAGCCAGCTCTCATCCTCATTGAGCTGCTCCAAGGGTGAGGGCTGGCTAGGGGTCGCCCTGGAGGCACCTGTAGCCAGCTCTCATCCTCATTGAGCTGCTTCAAGGGTGAGGGCTGGCTAGGGGTCGCCCTGGAGGCACCTGTAGCCAGCTCTCATCCTCATTGAGCTGCTCCAAGGGTGAGGGCTGGCTAGGGGTCGCCCTGGAGGCACCTGTAGCCAGCTCTCATCCTCATTGAGCTGCTCCAAGGGTGAGGGCTGGCTAGGGGTCGCCCTGGAGGCACCTGTAGCCAGCTCTCATCCTCATTGAGCTGCTTCAAGGGTGAGGGCTGGCTAGGGGTCGCCCTGGAGGCACCTGTAGCCAGCTCTCATCCTCATTGAGCTGCTCCAAGGGTGAGGGCTGGCTAGGGGTCGCCCTGGAGGCACCTGTAGCCAGCTCTCATCCTCATTGAGCTGCTCCAAGGGTGAGGGCTGGCTAGGGGTCGCCCTGGAGGCACCTGTAGCCAGCTCTCATCCTCATTGAGCTGCTCCAAGGGTGAGGGCTGGCTAGGGGTCGCCCTGGAGGCACCTGTAGCCAGCTCTCATCCTCATTGAGCTATTCCAAGGGTGAGGGCTGGCTGTGTGTCGCCCTGGAGGCACTTGTAGCCAGCTCTCATCCTCATTGAGCGTGATAACGGACGCTGCGCTGAACGGCGGCGCATAGGAACGGGCGGTGAAATAAGCGCGCCAAAAAAACTATAAAGTTTACGTTTTTTTTCCGTAATTCATCAGATGAGGGTGATAACGGACGCTGCGCTGAACGGCGGCGCGTAGGAACGGGCGGTGAAATAAGCGCGCCAAAAAAACTATAAAGTTTAAGTTTTTTTTCCGTAATTCATCAGATGAGCGTGATAACGGACGCTGCGCTGAATGGCGGCGCGTAGGAACGGGCGGTGAAATAAGCGCGCCAAAAAAACTATAAAGTTTACGTTTTTTTTCCGTAATTCATCAGATGAGCGTGATAACGGATGCTGTGCTGAACGGCGGCACGTAGGAACGGGCGATGAAATAAGTGCGCCAAAAAAACGATAAAGTTTACGTTTTTTTTCTGTAATTTATCAGATCAGCGTGATAACGGACGCAGCCCTTAACGGCGGCGTCAGAGCGACTTTATTTTGTTGCAGATTGAATTTTAAGTGCTTTTGCTATCATCAAACCTGTAGCCAGCTCTCATCCTCATTGAGCTATTCCAAGGGTGAGGGCTGGCTAGGGGTCGCCCTGGAGGCACCTGTAGCCAGCTCTCATCCTCATCGAGCTGCTCCAAGGGTGAGGGCTGGCTAGGGGTCGCCCTGGAGGCACCTGTAGCCAGCTCTCATCCTCATCGAGCTGCTCCAAGGGTGAGGGCTGGCTAGGGGTCGCCCTGGAGGCACCTGTAGCCAGCTCTCATCCTCATCGAGCTGCTCCAAGGGTGAGGGCTGGCTAGGGGTCGCCCTGGAGGCACCTGTAGCCAGCTCTCATCCTCATCGAGCTGCTCCAAGGGTGAGGGCTGGCTAGGGGTCGCCCTGGAGGCACCTGTAGCCAGCTCTCATCCTCATCGAGCTGCTCCAAGGGTGAGGGCTGGCTAGGGGTCGCCCTGGAGGCACCTGTAGCCAGCTCTCATCCTCATCGAGCTGCTCCAAGGGTGAGGGCTGGCTAGGGGTCGCCCTGGAGGCACCTGTAGCCAGCTCTCATCCTCATCGAGCTGCTCCAAGGGTGAGGGCTGGCTAGGGGTCGCCCTGGAGGCACCTGTAGCCAGCTCTCATCCTCATCGAGCTGCTCCAAGGGTGAGGGCTGGCTAGGGGTCGCCCTGGAGGCACCTGTAGCCAGCTCTCATCCTCATCGAGCTGCTCCAAGGGTGAGGGCTGGCTAGGGGTCGCCCTGGAGGCACCTGTAGCCAGCTCTCATCCTCATTGAGCTATTCCAAGGGTGAGGGCTGGCTACGTGTCGCCCTGGAGGCACTTGTAGCCAGCTCTCATCCTCATTGAGCGTGATAACGGACGCTGCGCTGAACGGCGGCGCATAGGAACGGGCGGTGAAATAAGCGCGCCAAAAAAACTATAAAGTTTACGTTTTTTTTCCGTAATTCATCAGATGAGGGTGATAACGGACGCTGCGCTGAACGGCGGCGCGTAGGAACGGGCGGTGAAATAAGCGCGCCAAAAAAACTATAAAGTTTACGTTTTTTTTCCGTAATTCATCAGATGAGCGTGATAACGGACGCTGCGCTGAATGGCGGCGCGTAGGAACTGGCGGTGAAATAAGTGCGCCAAAAAAACGATAAAGTTCAAGTTTTTTTTCTGTAATTCATCAGATGAGCGTGATAACGGACGCTGCGCTGAACGGCGAAGCGTAGGAACGGGCGGTGAAATAAGCGCGCCAAAAAAACTATAAAGTTTACGTTTTTTTTCCGTAATTCATCAGATGAGCGTGATAACGGAAGCTGCGCTGAATGGCGGCACGTAGGAACTGGCGGTGAAATAAGTGCGCCAAAAAAACGATAAAGTTCAAGTTTTTTTTCTGTAATTCATCAGATGAGCGTGATAACGGACGCTGCGCTGAACGGCGAAGCGTTGGAACGGGCGGTGAAATAAGCGCGCCAAAAAAACTATAAAGTTTACGTTTTTTTTCCGTAATTCATCAGATGAGCGTGATAACGGAAGCTGCGCTGAACGGTGGCGCGTAGTAACAGGCGGTGAAATAAGCGCGCCAAAAAACTATAAAGTTTACTTTTTTTCCATAATTCATTAGATGAGCGTGATAACGGAAGCTGCGTTGAACGGCGGCGCGTAGGAACGGGCGGTGAAATAAGCGCGCCAAAAAAACTATAAAGTTTACGTTTTTTTTCCGTAATTCATCAAATGAGCGTGATAACGGAAGCTGCGCTGAACGGCGGCGCGTAGGAACGGGCGGTGAAATAAGCGCGCCAAAAAAACTATAAAGTTTACGTTTTTTTTCCGTAATTCATCAGATGAGCGTGATAACGGAAGGTGCGCTGAACCGCGGCGCGTAGGAACGGGCGGTGAAATAAGCGCGCCAAAAAAACTATAAAGTTTACGTTTTTTTCCATAATTCATTAGATGAGCGTGATCACGGAAGCTGCGCTGAACGGCGGCGCGTAGGAAAATGCAGTGAAATAAGCGCGCCAAAAAAACTATAAAGTTTACGTTTTTTTTCCGTAATTTATCAGATGAGCGTGATAACGAACGCAGCCCTTAACGGCGGCGTCAGAGCGACTTTTTTTTGTTGCAGATTGAATTTTAAGTGCTTTTGCTATCATCAAACCTGTAGCCAGCTCTAATCCTCATTGAGCTATTCCAAGGGTGAGGGCTGGCTAAGGGTCGCCCTGGAGGCACCTGTAGCCAGCTCTCATCCTCATTGAGCTGCTCCAAGGGTGAGCGCTGGCTAGGGGTCGCCCTGGAGGCACCTGTAGCCAGCTCTCATCCTCATTGAGCTGCTCCAAGGGTGAGGGCTGGCTAGGGGTCGCCCTGGAGGCACCTGTAGCCAGCTCTCATCCTCATTGAGCTGCTCCAAGGGTGAGGGCTGGCTACGGGTCGCCCTGGAGGCACCTGTAGCCAGCTCTCATCCTCATTGAGCTGCTCCAAGGGTGAGGGCTGGCTAGGGGTCGCCCTGGAGGCACCTGTAGCCAGCTCTCATCCTCATTGAGCTGCTCCAAGGGTGAGGGCTGGCTAGGGGTCGCCCTGGAGGCACCTGTAGCCAGCTCTCATCCTCATTGAGCTGCTCCAAGGGTGAGGGCTGGCTAGGGGTCGCCCTGGAGGCACCTGTAGCCAGCTCTCATCCTCATTGAGCTATTCGAAGGGTGAGGGCTGGCTACGTGTCGCCCTGGAGGCACCTGTAGCCAACTCTCATCCTCATTGAGCGTGATAACGGACGCTGCGCTGAATGGCGGCGCGTAGGAACGGGCGGTGAAATAAGCGCGCCAAAAAAACTATAAAGTTTACGTTTTTTTCCGTAATTCATCAGATGAGCGTGACAACGGATGCTGTGCTGAACGGCGGCACGTAGGAACGGGCGGTGAAATAAGTGCGCCAAAAAAACGATAAAGTTTACGTTTTTTTTCTGTAATTTATCAGATGAGCGTGATAACGGACGCAGCCCTTAACGGCGGCGTCAGAGCGACTTTTTTTTTGTTGCAGATTGAATTTTAAGTGCTTTTGGTATCATCAAACCTGTAGCCAGCTCTCATCCTCATTGAGCTATTCCAAGGGTGAGGGCTGGCTAGGGGTCGCCCTGGAGGCACCTGTAGCCAGCTCTCATCCTCATTGAGCTGCTCCAAGGGTGAGGGCTGGCTAGGGGTCGCCCTGGAGGCACCTTTAGCCAGCTCTCATACTCATTGAGGTGCTCCAAGGGTGAGGGCTGGCTAGGGGTCGCCCTGGAGGCACCTGTAGCCAGCTCTCATCCTCATTGAGCTGCTCCAAGGGTGAGGGCTGGCTAGGGGTCGCCCTGGAGGCACCTGTAGCCAGCTCTCATCCTCATTGAGCTGCTCCAAGGGTGAGGGCTGGCTAGGGGTCGCCCTGGAGGCACCTGTAGCCAGCTCTCATCCTCATTGAGCTGCTCCAAGGGTGAGGGCTGGCTAGGGGTCGCCCTGGAGGCACCTGTAGCCAGCTCTCATCCTCATTGAGCTGCTCCAAGGGTGAGGGCTGGCTAGGGGTCGCCCTGGAGGCACCTGTAGCCAGCTCTCATCCTCATTGAGCTGCTCCAAGGGTGAGGGCTGGCTAGGGGTCGCCCTGGAGGCACCTGTAGCCAGCTCTCATCCTCATTGAGCTGCTCCAAGGGTGAGGGCTGGCTAGGGGTCGCCCTGGAGGCACCTGTAGCCAGCTCTCATCCTCATTGAGCTGCTCCAAGGGTGAGGGCTGGCTAGGGGTCGCCCTGGAGGCACCTGTAGCCAGCTCTCATCCTCATTGAGCTGCTCCAAGGGTGAGGGCTGGCTAGGGGTCGCCCTGGAGGCACCTGTAGCCAGCTCTCATCCTCATTGAGCTGCTCCAAGGGTGAGGGCTGGCTAGGGGTCGCCCTGGAGGCACCTGTAGCCAGCTCTCATCCTCATTGAGCTATTCCAAGGGTGAGGGCTGGCTGTGTGTCGCCCTGGAGGCACTTGTAGCCAGCTCTCATCCTCATTGAGCGTGATAACGGACGCTGCGCTGAACGGCGGCGCATAGGAACGGGCGGTGAAATAAGCGCGCCAAAAAAACTATAAAGTTTACGTTTTTTTCCGTAATTCATCAGATGAGGGTGATAACGGACGCTGCGCTGAACGGCGGCGCGTAGGAACGGGCGGTGAAATAAGCGCGCCAAAAAAACTATAAAGTTTAAGTTTTTTTTCCGTAATTCATCAGATGAGCGTGATAACGGACGCTGCGCTGAATGGCGGCGCGTAGGAACGGGCGGTGAAATAAGCGCGCCAAAAAAACTATAAAGTTTACGTTTTTTTTCCGTAATTCATCAGATGAGCGTGATAACGGATGCTGTGCTGAACGGCGGCACGTAGGAACGGGCGATGAAATAAGTGCGCCAAAAAAACGATAAAGTTTACGTTTTTTTTCTGTAATTTATCAGATCAGCGTGATAACGGACGCAGCCCTTAACGGCGGCGTCAGAGCGACTTTATTTTGTTGCAGATTGAATTTTAAGTGCTTTTGCTATCATCAAACCTGTAGCCAGCTCTCATCCTCATTGAGCTATTCCAAGGGTGAGGGCTGGCTAGGGGTCGCCCTGGAGGCACCTGTAGCCAGCTCTCATCCTCATCGAGCTGCTCCAAGGGTGAGGGCTGGCTAGGGGTCGCCCTGGAGGCACCTGTAGCCAGCTCTCATCCTCATCGAGCTGCTCCAAGGGTGAGGGCTGGCTAGGGGTCGCCCTGGAGGCACCTGTAGCCAGCTCTCATCCTCATCGAGCTGCTCCAAGGGTGAGGGCTGGCTAGGGGTCGCCCTGGAGGCACCTGTAGCCAGCTCTCATCCTCATCGAGCTGCTCCAAGGGTGAGGGCTGGCTAGGGGTCGCCCTGGAGGCACCTGTAGCCAGCTCTCATCCTCATCGAGCTGCTCCAAGGGTGAGGGCTGGCTAGGGGTCGCCCTGGAGGCACCTGTAGCCAGCTCTCATCCTCATCGAGCTGCTCCAAGGGTGAGGGCTGGCTAGGGGTCGCCCTGGAGGCACCTGTAGCCAGCTCTCATCCTCATTGAGCTGCTCCAAGGGTGAGGGCTGGCTAGGGGTCGCCCTGGAGGCACCTGTAGCCAGCTCTCATCCTCATTGAGCTATTCGAAGGGTGAGGGCTGGCTACGTGTCGCCCTGGAGGCACTTGTAGCCAGCTCTCATCCTCATTGAGCGTGATAACGGACGCTGCGCTGAACGGCGGCGCATAGGAACGGGCGGTGAAATAAGCGCGCCAAAAAAACTATAAAGTTTACGTTTTTTTTCCGTAATTCATCAGATGAGGGTGATAACGGACGCTGCGCTGAACGGCGGCGCGTAGGAACGGGCGGTGAAATAAGCGCGCCAAAAAAACTATAAAGTTTACGTTTTTTTTCCGTAATTCATCAGATGAGCGTGATAACGGACGCTGCGCTGAATGGCGGCGCGTAGGAACGGGCGGTGAAATAAGCGCGCCAAAAAAACTATAAAGTTTACGTTTTTTTTCCGTAATTCATCAGATGAGCGTGATAACGGATGCTGTGCTGAACGGCGGCACGTATGAACGGGCGATGAAATAAGTGCGCCAAAAAAACGATAAAGTTTACGTTTTTTTTCTGTAATTTATCAGATCACCGTGATAACGGACGCAGCCCTTAACGGCGGCGTCAGAGCGACTTTTTTTTGTTGCAGATTGAATTTTAAGTGCTTTTGCTATCATCAAACCTGTAGCCAGCTCTCATCCTCATTGAGCTATTCCAAGGGTGAGGGCTGGCTAAGGGTCGCCCTGGAGGCACCTGTAGCCAGCTCTCATCCTCATTGAGCTGCTCCAAGGGTGAGGGCTGGCTAGGGGTCGCCCTGGAGGCACCTGTAGCCAGCTCTCATCCTCATTGAGCTGCTCCAAGGGTGAGGGCTGGCTAGGGGTCGCCCTGGAGGCACCTGTAGCCAGCTCTCATCCTCATTAAGCTGCTCCAAGGGTGAGGGCTGGCTACGGGTCGCCCTGGAGGCACCTGTAGCCAGCTCTCATCCTCATTGAGCTGCTCCAAGGGTGAGGGCTGGCTAGGGGTCGCCCTGGAGGCACCTGTAGCCAGCTCTCATCCTCATTGAGCTGCTCCAAGGGTGAGGGCTGGCTAGGGGTCGCCCTGGAGGCACCTGTAGCCAGCTCTCATCCTCATTGAGCTGCTCCAAGGGTGAGGGCTGGCTAGGGGTCGCCCTGGAGGCACCTGTAGCCAGCTCTCATCCTCATTGAGCTGCTCCAAGGGTGAGGGCTGGCTAGGGGTCGCCCTGGAGGCACCTGTAGCCAGCTCTCATCCTCATTGAGCTATTCGAAGGGTGAGGGCTGGCTACGTGTCGCCCTGGAGGCACCTGTAGCCAACTCTCATCCTCATTGAGCGTGATAACGGACGCTGCGCTGAACGGCGGTGCATAGGAACGGGCGGTGAAATAAGCGCGCCAAAAAAACTATAAAGTTTACGTTTTTTTTCCGTAATTCATCAGATGAGGGTGATAACGGACGCTGCGCTGAACGGCGGCGCGTAGGAACGGGCGGTGAAATAAGCGCGCCAAAAAAACTATAAAATTTACGTTTTTTTTCCGTAATTCATCAGATGAGCGTGATAACGGAAGCTGCGCTGAACGGCGGCGCGTAGGAACGGGCGGTGAAATAAGCGCGCCAAAAAAGCTATAAAGTGTACGTTTTTTTTCCATAATTCATTAGATGAGCGTGATAACGGAAGCTGCGTTGAACGGCGGCGCGTAGGAACGGGCGGTGAAATAAGCGCGCCAAAAAAACTCTAAAGTTTACGTTTTTTTCCGTAATTCATCAGATGAGCGTGATAACGGACGCTGCGCTGAATGCCGGCGCGTAGGAACGGGCGGTGAAATAAGCGCGCCAAAAAAACTATAAAGTTTACGTTTTTTTTCCGTAATTCATCAGATGAGCGTGATAACGGATGCTGTGCTGAACGGCGGCACGTAGGAACGGGCGGTGAAATAAGTGCGCCAAAAAAACGATAAAGTTTACGTTTTTTTTCTGTAATTTATCAGATGAGCGTGATAACGGACGCAGCCCTTAACGGCGGCGTCAGAGCGACTTTTTTTTGTTGCAGATTGAATTTTAAGTGCTTTTGGTATCATCAAACCTGTAGCCAGCTCTCATCCTCATTGAGCTATTCCAAGGGTGAGGGCTGGCTAGGGGTCGCCCTGGAGGCACCTGTAGCCAGCTCTCATCCTCATTGAGCTGCTCCAAGGGTGAGGGCTGGCTAGGGGTCGCCCTGGAGGCACCTGTAGCCAGCTCTCATCCTCATTGAGCTGCTCCAAGGGTGAGGGCTGGCTAGGGGTCGCCCTGGAGGCACCTGTAGCCAGCTCTCATCCTCATTGAGCTGCTCCAAGGGTGAGGGCTGGCTAGGGGTCGCCCTGGAGGCACCTGTAGCCAGCTCTCAGCCTCATTGAGCTGCTCCAAGGGTGAGGGCTGGCTAGGGGTCGCCCTGGAGGCACCTGTAGCCAGCTCTCATCCTCATTGAGCTGCTCCAAGGGTGAGGGCTGGCTAGGGGTCGCCCTGGAGGCACCTGTAGCCAGCTCTCATCCTCATTGAGCTGCTCCAAGGGTGAGGGCTGGCTAGGGGTCGCCCTGGAGGCACCTGTAGCCAGCTCTCATCCTCATTGAGCTGCTCCAAGGGTGAGGGCTGGCTACGGGTCACCCTGGAGGCACCTGTAGCCAGCTCTCATCCTCATTGAGCTGCTCCTAGGGTGAGGGCTGGCTAGGGGTCGCCCTGGAGGCACCTGTAGCCAGCTCTCATCCTCATTGAGCTGCTCCAAGGGTGAGGGCTGGCTAGGGGTCGCCCTGGAGGCACCTGTAGCCAGCTCTCATCCTCATTGAGCTGCTCCAAGGGTGAGGGCTGGCTAGGGGTCGCCCTGGAGGCACCTGTAGCCAGCTCTCATCCTCATTGAGCTATTCCAAGGGTGAGGGCTGGCTACGTGTCGCCCTGGAGGCACTTGTAGCCAGCTCTCATTCTCATTGAGCGTGATAACGGACGCTGCGCTGAACGGCGGCGCATAGGAACGGGCGGTGAAATAAGCGCGCCAAAAAAACTATAAAGTTTACATTTTTTTTCCGTAATTCATCAGATGAGGGTGATAACGGACGCTGCGCTGAACGGCGACGCGTAGGAACGGGCGGTGAAATAAGTGCGCCAAAAAAACTATAAAGTTTACATTTTTTTTCCGTAATTCATCAGATGAGCGTGATAACGGACGCTGCGCTGAATGGCGGCGCGTAGGAACGGGCGGTGAAATAAGCGCGCCAAAAAATTTATAAAGTTTACGTTTTTTTTCCGTAATTCATCAGATGAGCGTGATAACGGATGCTGTGCTGAACGGCGGCACGTAGGAACGGGCGATGAAATAAGTGCGCCAAAAAAACTATAAAGTTTACGTTTTTTTTCCGTAATTCATCAGATGAGCGTGATAACGGATGCTGTGCTGAACGGCGGCACGTAGGAACGGGCGATGAAATAAGTGCGCCAAAAAAACGATAAAGTTTACGTTTTTTTTCTGTAATTTATCAGATCAGCGTGATAACGGACGCAGCCCTTAACGGCGGCGTCAGAGCGACTTTATTTTGTTGCAGATTGAATTTTAAGTGCTTTTGCTATCATCAAACCTGTAGCCAGCTCTCATCCTCATTGAGCTATTCCAAGGGTGAGGGCTGGCTAAGGGTCGCCCTGGAGGCACCTGTAGCCAGCTCTCATCCTCATTGAGCTGCTCCAAGGGTGAGGGCTGGCTAGGGGTCGCCCTGGAGGCACCTGTAGCCAGCTCTCATCCTCATTGAGCTGCTCCAAGGGTGAGGGCTGGCTAGGGGTCGCCCTGGAGGCACCTGTAGCCAGCTCTCATCCTCATTGAGCTGCTCCAAGGGTGAGGGCTGGCTACGAGTCGCCCTGGAGGCACCTGTAGCCAGCTCTCATCCTCATTGAGCTGCTCCAAGGGTGAGGGCTGGCTAGGGGTCGCCCTGGAGGCACCTGTAGCCAGCTCTCATCCTTATTGAGCTGCTCCAAGGGTGAGGGCTGGCTAGGGGTCGCCCTGGAGGCACCTGTAGCCAGCTCTCATCCTCATTGAGCTGCTCCAAGGGTGAGGGCTGGCTAGGGTTCGCCCTGGAAGCACCTGTAGCCAGCTCTCATCCTCATTGAGCTGCTCCAAGGGTGAGGGCTGGCTAGGGGTCGCCCTGGAGGCACCTGTAGCCAGCTCTCATCCTCATTGAGCTATTCCAAGGGTGAGGGCTGGCTACGTGTCGCCCTGGAGGCACTTGTAGCCAGCTCTCATCCTCATTGAGCGTGATAACGGACGCTGCGCTGAACGGCGGCGCATAGGAACGGGCGGTGAAATAAGCGCGCCAAAAAAACTATAAAGTTTACGTTTTTTTTCCGTAATTCATCAGATGAGGGTGATAACGGACGCTGCGCTGAACGGCGGCGCGTAGGAACGGGCGGTGAAATAAGCGCGCCAAAAAAACTATAAAGTTTACGTTTTTTTTCCGTAATTCATCAGATGAGCGTGATAACGGACGCTGCGCTGAATGGCGGCGCGTAGGAACGGGCGGTGAAATAAGCGCGCCAAAAAAACTATAAAGTTTACGTTTTTTTTCCGTAATTCATCAAATGAGCGTGATAACGGATGCTGTGCTGAACGGCGGCACGTAGGAACGGGCGATGAAATAAGTGCGCCAAAAAAACTATAAAGTTTACGTTTTTTTTCCGTAATTCATCAGATGAGCGTGATAACGGATGCTGTGCTGAACGGCGGCACGTAGGAACGGGCGATGAAATAAGTGCGCCAAAAAAACGATAAAGTTTACGTTTTTTTTCTGTAATTTATAAGATCAGCGTGATAACGGACGCAGCCCTTAACGGCGGCGTCAGAGCGACTTTATTTTGTTGCATTTGAATTTTAAGTGCTTTTGCTATCATCAAACCTGTAGCCAGCTCTCATCCTCATTGAGCTATTCCAAGGGTGAGGGCTGGCTAAGGGTCGCCCTGGAGGCACCTGTAGCCAGCTCTCATCCTCATTGAGCTGCTCCAAGGGTGAGGGCTGGCTAGGGGTCGCCCTGGAGGCACCTGTAGCCAGCTCTCATCCTCATTAAGCTGCTCCAAGGGTGAGGGCTGGCTAGGGGTCGCCCTGGAGGCACCTGTAGCCAGCTCTCATCCTCATTAAGCTGCTCCAAGGGTGAGGGCTCGCTACGGGTCGCCCTGGAGGCACCTGTAGCCAGCTCTCATCCTCATTGAGCTGCTCCAAGGGTGAGGGCTGGCTAGGGGTCGCCCTGGAGGCACCTGTAGCCAGCTCTCATCCTCATTGAGCTGCTCCAAGGGTGAGGGCTGGCTAGGGGTCGCCCTGGAGGCACCTGTAGCCAGCTCTCATCCTCATTGAGCTGCTCCAAGGGTGAGGGCTGGCTAGGGGTCGCCCTGGAGGCACCTGTAGCCAGCTCTCATCCTCATTGAGCTGCTCCAAGGGTGAGGGCTGGCTAGGGGTCGCCCTGGAGGCACCTGTAGCCAGCTCTCATCCTCATTGAGCTATTCGAAGGGTGAGGGCTGGCTACGTGTCGCCCTGGAGGCACCTGTAGCCAACTCTCATCCTCATTGAGCGTGATAACGGACGCTGCGCTGAACGGCGGTGCATAGGAACGGGCGGTGAAATAAGCGCGCCAAAAAAACTATAAAGTTTACGTTTTTTTTCCGTAATTCATCAGATGAGGGTGATAACGGACGCTGCGCTGAACGGCGGCGCGTAGGAACGGGCGGTGAAATAAGCGCGCCAAAAAAACTATAAAATTTACGTTTTTTTTCCGTAATTCATCAGATGAGCGTGATAACGGAAGCTGCGCTGAACGGCGGCGCGTAGGAACGGGCGGTGAAATAAGCGCGCCAAAAAAGCTATAAAGTGTACGTTTTTTTTCCATAATTCATTAGATGAGCGTGATAACGGAAGCTGCGTTGAACGGCGGCGCGTAGGAACGGGCGGTGAAATAAGCGCGCCAAAAAAACTATAAAGTTTACGTTTTTTTCCGTAATTCATCAGATGAGCGTGATAACGGACGCTGCGCTGAATGCCGGCGCGTAGGAACGGGCGGTGAAATAAGCGCGCCAAAAAAGCTATAAAGTTTACGTTTTTTTTCCGTAATTCATCAGATGAGCGTGATAACGGATGCTGTGCTGAACGGCGGCACGTAGGAACGGGCGGTGAAATAAGTGCGCCAAAAAAACGATAAAGTTTACGTTTTTTTTCTGTAATTTATCAGATGAGCGTGATAACGGACGCAGCCCTTAACGGCGGCGTCAGAGCGACTTTTTTTTGTTGCAGATTGAATTTTAAGTGCTTTTGGTATCATCAAACCTGTAGCCAGCTCTCATCCTCATTGAGCTATTCCAAGGGTGAGGGCTGGCTAGGGGTCGCCCTGGAGGCACCTGTAGCCAGCTCTCATCCTCATTGAGCTGCTCCAAGGGTGAGGGCTGGCTAGGGGTCGCCCTGGAGGCACCTGTAGCCAGCTCTCATCCTCATTGAGCTGCTCCAAGGGTGAGGGCTGGCTAGGGGTCGCCCTGGAGGCACCTGTAGCCAGCTCTCATCCTCATTGAGCTGCTCCAAGGGTGAGGGCTGGCTAGGGGTCGCCCTGGAGGCACCTGTAGCCAGCTCTCAGCCTCATTGAGCTGCTCCAAGGGTGAGGGCTGGCTAGGGGTCGCCCTGGAGGCACCTGTAGCCAGCTCTCATCCTCATTGAGCTGCTCCAAGGGTGAGGGCTGGCTAGGGGTCGCCCTGGAGGCACCTGTAGCCAGCTCTCATCCTCATTGAGCTGCTCCAAGGGTGAGGGCTGGCTAGGGGTCGCCCTGGAGGCACCTGTAGCCAGCTCTCATCCTCATTGAGCTGCTCCAAGGGTGAGGGCTGGCTACGGGTCGCCCTGGAGGCACCTGTAGCCAGCTCTCATCCTCATTGAGCTGCTCCAAGGGTGAGGGCTGGCTAGGGGTCGCCCTGGAGGCACCTGTAGCCAGCTCTCATCCTCATTGAGCTGCTCCAAGGGTGAGGGCTGGCTAGGGGTCGCCCTGGAGGCACCTGTAGCCAGCTCTCATCCTCATTGAGCTGCTCCAAGGGTGAGGGCTGGCTAGGGGTCGCCCTGGAGGCACCTGTAGCCAGCTCTCATCCTCATTGAGCTATTCCAAGGGTGAGGGCTGGCTACGTGTCGCCCTGGAGGCACTTGTAGCCAGCTCTCATCCTCATTGAGCGTGATAACGGACGCTGCGCTGAACGGCGGCGCATAGGAACGGGCGGTGAAATAAGCGCGCCAAAAAAACTATAAAGTTTACATTTTTTTTCCGTAATTCATCAGATGAGGGTGATAACGGACGCTGCGCTGAACGGCGACGCGTAGGAACGGGCGGTGAAATAAGTGCGCCAAAAAAACTATAAAGTTTACATTTTTTTTCCGTAATTCATCAGATGAGCGTGATAACGGACGCTGCGCTGAATGGCGGCGCGTAGGAACGGGCGGTGAAATAAGCGCGCCAAAAAATTTATAAAGTTTACGTTTTTTTTCCGTAATTCATCAGATGAGCGTGATAACGGATGCTGTGCTGAACGGCGTCACGTAGGAACGGGCGATGAAATAAGTGCGCCAAAAAAACTATAAAGTTTACGTTTTTTTTCCGTAATTCATCAGATGAGCGTGATAACGGATGCTGTGCTGAACGGCGGCACGTAGGAACGGGCGATGAAATAAGTGCGCCAAAAAAACGATAAAGTTTACGTTTTTTTTCTGTAATTTATCAGATCAGCGTGATAACGGACGCAGCCCTTAACGGCGGCGTCAGAGCGACTTTATTTTGTTGCAGATTGAATTTTAAGTGCTTTTGCTATCATCAAACCTGTAGCCAGCTCTCATCCTCATTGAGCTATTCCAAGGGTGAGGGCTGGCTAAGGGTCGCCCTGGAGGCACCTGTAGCCAGCTCTCATCCTCATTGAGCTGCTCCAAGGGTGAGGGCTGGCTAGGGGTCGCCCTGGAGGCACCTGTAGCCAGCTCTCATCCTCATTGAGCTGCTCCAAGGGTGAGGGCTGGCTAGGGGTCGCCCTGGAGGCACCTGTAGCCAGCTCTCATCCTCATTGAGCTGCTCCAAGGGTGAGGGCTGGCTACGGGTCGCCCTGGAGGCACCTGTAGCCAGCTCTCATCCTCATTGAGCTGCTCCAAGGGTGAGGGCTGGCTAGGGGTCGCCCTGGAGGCACCTGTAGCCAGCTCTCATCCTCATTGAGCTGCTCCAAGGGTGAGGGCTGGCTAGGGGTCGCCCTGGAGGCACCTGTAGCCAGCTCTCATCCTCATTGAGCTGCTCCAAGGGTGAGGGCTGGCTAGGGTTCGCCCTGGAAGCACCTGTAGCCAGCTCTCATCCTCATTGAGCTGCTCCAAGGGTGAGGGCTGGCTAGGGGTCGCCCTGGAGGCACCTGTAGCCAGCTCTCATCCTCATTGAGCTATTCCAAGGGTGAGGGCTGGCTACGTGTCGCCCTGGAGGCACTTGTAGCCAGCTCTCATCCTCATTGAGCGTGATAACGGACGCTGCGCTGAACGGCGGCGCATAGGAACGGGCGGTGAAATAAGCGCGCCAAAAAAACTATAAAGTTTACGTTTTTTTTCCGTAATTCATCAGATGAGGGTGATAACGGACGCTGCGCTGAACGGCGGTGCGTAGGAACGGGCGGTGAAATAAGCGCGCCAAAAAAACTATAAAGTTTACGTTTTTTTTCCGTAATTCATCAGATGAGCGTGATAACGGAAGCTGCGCTGAATGGCGGCGCGTAGGAACGGGCGGTGAAATAAGCGCGCCAAAAAAGCTATAAAGTGTACGTTTTTTTTCCATAATTCATTAGATGAGCGTGATAACGGAAGCTGCGTTGAACGGCGGCGCGTAGGAACGGGCGGTGAAATAAGCGCGCCAAAAAAACTATAAAGTTTACGTTTTTTTTCCGTAATTCATCAGATGAGCGTGATAACGGACGCTGCGCTGAATGGCGGCGCGTAGGAACGGGCGGTGAAATAAGCGCGCCAAAAAAACTATAAAGTTTACGTTTTTTTTCCGTAATTCATCAGATGAGCGTGATAACGGATGCTGTGCTGAACGGCGGCACGTAGGAACGGGCGGTGAAATAAGTGCGCCAAAAAAACGATAAAGTTTACGTTTTTTTTCTGTAATTTATCAGATGAGCGTGATAACGGACGCAGCCCTTAACGGCGGCGTCAGAGCGACTTTTTTTTGTTGCAGATTGAATTTTAAGTGCTTTTAGTATCATCAAACCTGTAGCCAGCTCTCATCCTCATTGAGCTATTCCAAGGGTGAGGGCTGGCTAGGGGTCGCCCTGGAGGCACCTGTAGCCAGCTCTCATCCTCATTGAGCTGCTCCAAGGGTGAGGGCTGGCTAGGGGTCGCCCTGGAGGCACCTGTAGCCAGCTCTCATCCTCATTGAGCTGCTCCAAGGGTGAGGGCTGGCTAGGGGTCGCCCTGGAGGCACCTGTAGCCAGCTCTCATCCTCATTGAGCTGCTCCAAGGGTGAGGGCTGGCTAGGGGTCGCCCTGGAGGCACCTGTAGCCAGCTCTCATCCTCATTGAGCTGCTCCAAGGGTGAGGGCTGGCTAGGGGTCGCCCTGGAGGCACCTGTAGCCAGCTCTCATCCTCATTGAGCTGCTCCAAGGGTGAGGGCTGGCTAGGGGTCGCCCTGGAGGCACCTGTAGCCAGCTCTCATCCTCATTGAGCTGCTCCAAGCGTGAGGGCTGGCTAGGGGTCGCCCTGGAGGCACCTGTAGCCAGCTCTCATCCTCATTGAGCTGCTCCAAGGGTGAGGGCTGGCTAGGGGTCTCCCTGGAGTCACCTGTAGCCAGCTCTCATCCTCATTGAGCTGCTCCAAGGGTGAGGGCTGGCTAGGGGTCGCCCTGGAGGCACCTGTAGCCAGCTCTCATCCTCATTGAGCTGCTCCAAGGGTGAGGGCTGGCTAGGGGTCGCCCTGGAGGCACCTGTAGCCAGCTCTCATCCTCATTGAGCTGCTCCAAGGGTGAGGGCTGGCTAGGGGTCGCCATGGAGGCACCTGTAGCCAGCTCTCATCCTCATTGAGCTGCTCCAAGGGTGAGGGCTGGCTAGGGGTCGCCCTGGAGGCACCTGTAGCCAGCTCTCATCCTCATTGAGCTGCTCCAAGGGTGAGGGCTGGCTAGGGGTCGCCCTGGAGGCACCTGTAGCCAGCTCTCATCCTCATTGAGCTGCTCCAAGGGTGAGGGCTGGCTAGGGGTCGCCCTGGAGGCACCTGTAGCCAGCTCTCATCCTCATTGAGCTGCTCCAAGGGTGAGGGCTGGCTAGGGGTCGCCCTGGAGGCACCTGTAGCCAGCTCTCATCCTCATTGAGCTGCTCCAAGGGTGAGGGCTGGCTAGGGGTCGCCCTGGAGGCACCTGTAGCCAGCTCTCATCCTCATTGAGCTGCTCCAAGGGTGAGGGCTGGCTAGGGGTCGCCCTGGAGGCACCTGTAGCCAGCTCTCATCCTCATTGAGCTGCTCCAAGGGTGAGGGCTGGCTAGGGGTCGCCCTGGAGGCACCTGTATCCAGCTCTCATCCTCATTGAGCTGCTCCAAGGGTGAGGGCTGGCTAGGGGTCGCCCTGGAGGCACCTGTAGCCAGCTCTCATCCTCATTGAGCTATTCCAAGGGTGAGGGCTGGCTGTGTGTCGCCCTGGAGGCACTTGTAGCCAGCTCTCATCCTCATTGAGCGTGATAACGGACGCTGCGCTGAACGGCGGCGCATAGGAACGGGCGGTGAAATAAGCGCGCCAAAAAAACTATAAAGTTTACGTTTTTTTTCCGTAATTCATCAGATGAGGGTGATAACGGACGCTGCGCTGAACGGCGGCGCGTAGGAACGGGCGGTGAAATAAGCGCGCCAAAAAAACTATAAAGTTTAAGTTTTTTTTCCGTAATTCATCAGATGAGCGTGATAACGGACGCTGCGCTGAATGGCGGCGCGTAGGAACGGGCGGTGAAATAAGCGCGCCAAAAAAACTATAAAGTTTACGTTTTTTTTCCGTAATTCATCAGATGAGCGTGATAACGGATGCTGTGCTGAACGGCGGCACGTAGGAACGGGCGATGAAATAAGTGCGCCAAAAAAACGATAAAGTTTACGTTTTTTTTCTGTAATTTATCAGATCAGCGTGATAACGGACGCAGCCCTTAACGGCGGCGTCAGAGCGACTTTATTTTGTTGCAGATTGAATTTTAAGTGCTTTTGCTATCATCAAACCTGTAGCCAGCTCTCATCCTCATTGAGCTATTCCAAGGGTGAGGGCTGGCTAGGGGTCGCCCTGGAGGCACCTGTAGCCAGCTCTCATCCTCATCGAGCTGCTCCAAGGGTGAGGGCTGGCTAGGGGTCGCCCTGGAGGCACCTGTAGCCAGCTCTCATCCTCATCGAGCTGCTCCAAGGGTGAGGGCTGGCTAGGGGTCGCCCTGGAGGCACCTGTAGCCAGCTCTCATCCTCATCGAGCTGCTCCAAGGGTGAGGGCTGGCTAGGGGTCGCCCTGGAGGCACCTGTAGCCAGCTCTCATCCTCATCGAGCTGCTCCAAGGGTGAGGGCTGGCTAGGGGTCGCCCTGGAGGCACCTGTAGCCAGCTCTCATCCTCATCGAGCTGCTCCAAGGGTGAGGGCTGGCTAGGGGTCGCCCTGGAGGCACCTGTAGCCAGCTCTCATCCTCATCGAGCTGCTCCAAGGGTGAGGGCTGGCTAGGGGTCGCCCTGGAGGCACCTGTAGCCAGCTCTCATCCTCATCGAGCTGCTCCAAGGGTGAGGGCTGGCTAGGGGTCGCCCTGGAGGCACCTGTAGCCAGCTCTCATCCTCATCGAGCTGCTCCAAGGGTGAGGGCTGGCTAGGGGTCGCCCTGGAGGCACCTGTAGCCAGCTCTCATCCTCATTGAGCTATTCCAAGGGTGAGGGCTGGCTACGTGTCGCCCTGGAGGCACTTGTAGCCAGCTCTCATCCTCATTGAGCGTGATAACGGACGCTGCGCTGAACGGCGGCGCATAGGAACGGGCGGTGAAATAAGCGCGCCAAAAAAACTATAAAGTTTACGTTTTTTTTCCGTAATTCATCAGATGAGGGTGATAACGGACGCTGCGCTGAACGGCGGCGCGTAGGAACGGGCGGTGAAATAAGCGCGCCAAAAAAACTATAAAGTTTACGTTTTTTTTCCGTAATTCATCAGATGAGCGTGATAACGGACGCTGCGCTGAATGGCGGCGCGTAGGAACGGGCGGTGAAATAAGCGCGCCAAAAAAACTATAAAGTTTACGTTTTTTTTCCGTAATTCATCAGATGAGCGTGATAACGGATGCTGTGCTGAACGGCGGCACGTAGGAACGGGCGATGAAATAAGTGCGCCAAAAAAACGATAAAGTTTACGTTTTTTTTCTATAATTTATCAGATCAGCGTGATAACGGACGCAGCCCTTAACGGCGGCGTCAGAGCGACTTTATTTTGTTGCAGATTGAATTTTAAGTGCTTTTGCTATCATCAAACCTGTAGCCAGCTCTCATCCTCATTGAGCTATTCCAAGGGTGAGGGCTGGCTAGGGGTCGCCCTGGAGGCACCTGTAGCCAGCTCTCATCCTCATTGAGCTGCTCCAAGGGTGAGGGCTGGCTAGGGGTCGCCCTGGAGGCACCTGTAGCCAGCTCTCATCCTCATTGAGCTGCTCCAAGGGTGAGGGCTGGCTAGGGGTCGCCCTGGAGGCACCTGTAGCCAGCTCTCATCCTCATTGAGCTGCTCCAAGGGTGAGGGCTGGCTAGGGGTCGCCCTGGAGGCACCTGTAGCCAGCTCTCATCCTCATTGAGCTGCTCCAAGGGTGAGGGCTGGCTAGGGGTCGCCCTGGAGGCACCTGTAGCCAGCTCTCATCCTCATTGAGTTATTTCAAGGGTGAGGGCTGGCTACATGTCGCCCTGGAGGCACTTGTAGCCAGCTCTCATCCTCATTGAGCGTGATAACGGACGCTGCGCTGAACGGCGGCGCATAGGAACGGGCGGTGAAATAAGCGCGCCAAAAAAACTATAAAGTTTACGTTTTTTTTCCGTAATTCATCAGATGAGGGTGATAACGGACGCTGCGCTGAACGGCGGCGCGTAGGAACGGGCGGTGAAATAAGCGCGCCAAAAAAACTATAAAGTTTACGTTTTTTTTCCGTAATTCATCAGATGAGCGTGATAACGGACGCTGCGCTGAATGGCGGCGCGTAGGAACGGGCGGTGAAATAAGCGCGCCAAAAAAACTATAAAGTTTACGTTTTTTTTCCGTAATTCATCAGATGAGCGTGATAACGGATGCTGTGCTGAACGGCGGCACGTAGGAACGGGCGATGAAATAAGTGCGCCAAAAAAACGATAAAGTTTACGTTTTTTTTCTATAATTTATCAGATCAGCGTGATAACGGACGCAGCCCTTAACGGCGGCGTCAGAGCGACTTTATTTTGTTGCAGATTGAATTTTAAGTGCTTTTGCTATCATCAAACCTGTAGCCAGCTCTCAACCTCATTGAGCTATTCCAAGGGTGAGGGCTGGCTAGGGGTCGCCCTGGAGGCACCTGTAGCCAGCTCTCATCCTCATTGAGCTGCTCCAAGGGTGAGGGCTGGCTAGGGGTCGCCCTGGAGGCACCTGTAGCCAGCTCTCATCCTCATTGAGCTGCTCCAAGGGTGAGGGCTGGCTAGGGGTCGCCCTGGAGGCACCTGTAGCCAGCTCTCATCCTCATTGAGCTGCTCCAAGGGTGAGGGCTGGCTAGGGGTCGCCCTGGAGGCACCTGTAGCCAGCTCTCATCCTCATTGAGCTGCTCCAAGGGTGAGGGCTGGCTAGGGGTCGCCCTGGAGGCACCTGTAGCCAGCTCTCATCCTCATTGAGTTATTCCAAGGGTGAGGGCTGGCTACATGTCGCCCTGGAGGCACTTGTAGCCAGCTCTCATCCTCATTGAGCGTGATAACGGACGCTGCGCTGAACGGCGGCGCATAGGAACGGGCGGTGAAATAAGCGCGCCAAAAAAACTATAAAGTTTACGTTTTTTTTCCGTAATTCATCAGATGAGGGTGATAACGGACGCTGCGCTGAACGGCGGCGCGTAGGAACGGGCGGTGAAATAAGCGCGCCAAAAAAACTATAAAGTTTACGTTTTTTTTCCGTAATTCATCAGATGAGCGTGATAACGGACGCTGCGCTGAATGGCGGCGCGTAGGAACGGGCGGTGAAATAAGCGCGCCAAAAAAACTATAAAGTTTACGTTTTTTTTCCGTAATTCATCAGATGAGCGTGATAACGGATGCTGTGCTGAACGGCGGCACGTAGGAACGGGCGATGAAATAAGTGCGCCAAAAAAACTATAAAGTTTACGTTTTTTTTCCGTAATTCATCAGATGAGCGTGATAACGGATGCTTTGCTGAACGGCGGCACGTAGGAACGGGCGATGAAATAAGTGCGCCAAAAAAACGATAAAGTTTACGTTTTTTTTCTGTAATTTATAAGATCAGCGTGATAACGGACGCAGCCCTTAACGGCGGCGTCAGAGCGACTTTATTTTGTTGCATTTGAATTTTAAGTGCTTTTGCTATCATCAAACCTGTAGCCAGCCCTCATCCTCATTGAGCTATTCCAAGGGTGAGGGCTGGCTAAGGGTCGCCCTGGAGGCACCTGTAGCCAGCTCTCATCCTCATTGAGCTGCTCCAAGGGTGAGGGCTGGCTAGGGGTCGCCCTGGAGGCACCTGTAGCCAGCTCTCATCCTCATTGAGCTGCTCCAAGGGTGAGGGCTGGCTACGGGTCGCCCTGGAGGCACCTGTAGCCAGCTCTCATCCTCATTGAGCTGCTCCAAGGGTGAGGGCTGGCTAGGGTTCGCCCTGGAGGCACCTGTAGCCAGCTCTCATCCTCATTGAGCTGCTCCAAGGGTGAGGGCTGGCTAGGGGTCGCCCTGGAGGCACCTGTAGCCAGCTCTCATCCTCATTGAGCTATTCCAAGGGTGAGGGCTGGCTACGTGTCGCCCTGGAGGCACTTGTAGCCAGCTCTCATCCTCATTGAGCGTGATAACGGACGCTGCGCTGAATGGCGGCGCGTAGGAACGGGCGGTGAAATAAGCGCGCCAAAAAAACTATAAAGTTTACGTTTTTTTTCCGTAATTCATCAGATGAGCGTGATAACGGATGCTGTGCTGAACGGCGGCACGTATGAACGGGCGATGAAATAAGTGCGCCAAAAAAACGATAAAGTTTACGTTTTTTTTCTGTAATTTATCAGATCACCGTGATAACGGACGCAGCCCTTAACGGCGGCGTCAGAGCGACTTTTTTTTGTTGCAGATTGAATTTTAAGTGCTTTTGCTATCATCAAACCTGTAGCCAGCTCTCATCCTCATTGAGCTATTCCAAGGGTGAGGGCTGGCTAAGGGTCGCCCTGGAGGCACCTGTAGCCAGCTCTCATCCTCATTGAGCTGCTCCAAGGGTGAGGGCTGGCTAGGGGTCGCCCTGGAGGCACCTGTAGCCAGCTCTCATCCTCATTGAGCTGCTCCAAGGGTGAGGGCTGGCTAGGGGTCGCCCTGGAGGCACCTGTAGCCAGCTCTCATCCTCATTAAGCTGCTCCAAGGGTGAGGGCTGGCTACGGGTCGCCCTGGAGGCACCTGTAGCCAGCTCTCATCCTCATTGAGCTGCTCCAAGGGTGAGGGCTGGCTAGGGGTCGCCCTGGAGGCACCTGTAGCCAGCTCTCATCCTCATTGAGCTGCTCCAAGGGTGAGGGCTGGCTAGGGGTCGCCCTGGAGGCACCTGTAGCCAGCTCTCATCCTCATTGAGCTGCTCCAAGGGTGAGGGCTGGCTAGGGGTCGCCCTGGAGGCACCTGTAGCCAGCTCTCATCCTCATTGAGCTGCTCCAAGGGTGAGGGCTGGCTAGGGGTCGCCCTGGAGGCACCTGTAGCCAGCTCTCATCCTCATTGAGCTGCTCCAAGGGTGAGGGCTGGCTAGGGGTCGCCCTGGAGGCACCTGTAGCCAGCTCTCATCCTCATTGAGCTATTCGAAGGGTGAGGGCTGGCTACGTGTCGCCCTGGAGGCACTTGTAGCCAGCTCTCATCCTCATTGAGCGTGATAACGGACGCTGCGCTGAACGGCGGCGCATAGGAACGGGCGGTGAAATAAGCGCGCCAAAAAAACTATAAAGTTTACGTTTTTTTTCCGTAATTCATCAGATGAGGGTGATAACGGACGCTGCGCTGAACGGCGGCGCGTAGGAACGGGCGGTGAAATAAGCGCGCCAAAAAAACTATAAAGTTTACGTTTTTTTTCCGTAATTCATCAGATGAGCGTGATAACGGACGCTGCGCTGAATGGCGGCGCGTAGGAACGGGCGGTGAAATAAGCGCGCCAAAAAAACTATAAAGTTTACGTTTTTTTTCCGTAATTCATCAGATGAGCGTGATAACGGATGCTGTGCTGAACGGCGGCACGTATGAACGGGCGATGAAATAAGTGCGCCAAAAAAACGATAAAGTTTACGTTTTTTTTCTGTAATTTATCAGATCACCGTGATAACGGACGCAGCCCTTAACGGCGGCGTCAGAGCGACTTTTTTTTGTTGCAGATTGAATTTTAAGTGCTTTTGCTATCATCAAACCTGTAGCCAGCTCTCATCCTCATTGAGCTATTCCAAGGGTGAGGGCTGGCTAAGGGTCGCCCTGGAGGCACCTGTAGCCAGCTCTCATCCTCATTGAGCTGCTCCAAGGGTGAGGGCTGGCTAGGGGTCGCCCTGGAGGCACCTGTAGCCAGCTCTCATCCTCATTGAGCTGCTCCAAGGGTGAGGGCTGGCTAGGGGTCGCCCTGGAGGCACCTGTAGCCAGCTCTCATCCTCATTAAGCTGCTCCAAGGGTGAGGGCTGGCTACGGGTCGCCCTGGAGGCACCTGTAGCCAGCTCTCATCCTCATTGAGCTGCTCCAAGGGTGAGGGCTGGCTAGGGGTCGCCCTGGAGGCACCTGTAGCCAGCTCTCATCCTCATTGAGCTGCTCCAAGGGTGAGGGCTGGCTAGGGGTCGCCCTGGAGGCACCTGTAGCCAGCTCTCATCCTCATTGAGCTGCTCCAAGGGTGAGGGCTGGCTAGGGGTCGCCCTGGAGGCACCTGTAGCCAGCTCTCATCCTCATTGAGCTGCTCCAAGGGTGAGGGCTGGCTAGGGGTCGCCCTGGAGGCACCTGTAGCCAGCTCTCATCCTCATTGAGCTATTCGAAGGGTGAGGGCTGGCTACGTGTCGCCCTGGAGGCACCTGTAGCCAACTCTCATCCTCATTGAGCGTGATAACGGACGCTGCGCTGAACGGCGGTGCATAGGAACGGGCGGTGAAATAAGCGCGCCAAAAAAACTATAAAGTTTACGTTTTTTTTCCGTAATTCATCAGATGAGGGTGATAACGGACGCTGCGCTGAACGGCGGCGCGTAGGAACGGGCGGTGAAATAAGCGCGCCAAAAAAACTATAAAATTTACGTTTTTTTTCCGTAATTCATCAGATGAGCGTGATAACGGAAGCTGCGCTGAACGGCGGCGCGTAGGAACGGGCGGTGAAATAAGCGCGCCAAAAAAGCTATAAAGTGTACGTTTTTTTTCCATAATTCATTAGATGAGCGTGATAACGGAAGCTGCGTTGAACGGCGGCGCGTAGGAACGGGCGGTGAAATAAGCGCGCCAAAAAAACTCTAAAGTTTACGTTTTTTTCCGTAATTCATCAGATGAGCGTGATAACGGACGCTGCGCTGAATGCCGGCGCGTAGGAACGGGCGGTGAAATAAGCGCGCCAAAAAAACTATAAAGTTTACGTTTTTTTTCCGTAATTCATCAGATGAGCGTGATAACGGATGCTGTGCTGAACGGCGGCACGTAGGAACGGGCGGTGAAATAAGTGCGCCAAAAAAACGATAAAGTTTACGTTTTTTTTCTGTAATTTATCAGATGAGCGTGATAACGGACGCAGCCCTTAACGGCGGCGTCAGAGCGACTTTTTTTTGTTGCAGATTGAATTTTAAGTGCTTTTGGTATCATCAAACCTGTAGCCAGCTCTCATCCTCATTGAGCTATTCCAAGGGTGAGGGCTGGCTAGGGGTCGCCCTGGAGGCACCTGTAGCCAGCTCTCATCCTCATTGAGCTGCTCCAAGGGTGAGGGCTGGCTAGGGGTCGCCCTGGAGGCACCTGTAGCCAGCTCTCATCCTCATTGAGCTGCTCCAAGGGTGAGGGCTGGCTAGGGGTCGCCCTGGAGGCACCTGTAGCCAGCTCTCATCCTCATTGAGCTGCTCCAAGGGTGAGGGCTGGCTAGGGGTCGCCCTGGAGGCACCTGTAGCCAGCTCTCAGCCTCATTGAGCTGCTCCAAGGGTGAGGGCTGGCTAGGGGTCGCCCTGGAGGCACCTGTAGCCAGCTCTCATCCTCATTGAGCTGCTCCAAGGGTGAGGGCTGGCTAGGGGTCGCCCTGGAGGCACCTGTAGCCAGCTCTCATCCTCATTGAGCTGCTCCAAGGGTGAGGGCTGGCTAGGGGTCGCCCTGGAGGCACCTGTAGCCAGCTCTCATCCTCATTGAGCTGCTCCAAGGGTGAGGGCTGGCTACGGGTCACCCTGGAGGCACCTGTAGCCAGCTCTCATCCTCATTGAGCTGCTCCTAGGGTGAGGGCTGGCTAGGGGTCGCCCTGGAGGCACCTGTAGCCAGCTCTCATCCTCATTGAGCTGCTCCAAGGGTGAGGGCTGGCTAGGGGTCGCCCTGGAGGCACCTGTAGCCAGCTCTCATCCTCATTGAGCTGCTCCAAGGGTGAGGGCTGGCTAGGGGTCGCCCTGGAGGCACCTGTAGCCAGCTCTCATCCTCATTGAGCTATTCCAAGGGTGAGGGCTGGCTACGTGTCGCCCTGGAGGCACTTGTAGCCAGCTCTCATTCTCATTGAGCGTGATAACGGACGCTGCGCTGAACGGCGGCGCATAGGAACGGGCGGTGAAATAAGCGCGCCAAAAAAACTATAAAGTTTACATTTTTTTTCCGTAATTCATCAGATGAGGGTGATAACGGACGCTGCGCTGAACGGCGACGCGTAGGAACGGGCGGTGAAATAAGTGCGCCAAAAAAACTATAAAGTTTACATTTTTTTTCCGTAATTCATCAGATGAGCGTGATAACGGACGCTGCGCTGAATGGCGGCGCGTAGGAACGGGCGGTGAAATAAGCGCGCCAAAAAATTTATAAAGTTTACGTTTTTTTTCCGTAATTCATCAGATGAGCGTGATAACGGATGCTGTGCTGAACGGCGGCACGTAGGAACGGGCGATGAAATAAGTGCGCCAAAAAAACTATAAAGTTTACGTTTTTTTTCCGTAATTCATCAGATGAGCGTGATAACGGATGCTGTGCTGAACGGCGGCACGTAGGAACGGGCGATGAAATAAGTGCGCCAAAAAAACGATAAAGTTTACGTTTTTTTTCTGTAATTTATCAGATCAGCGTGATAACGGACGCAGCCCTTAACGGCGGCGTCAGAGCGACTTTATTTTGTTGCAGATTGAATTTTAAGTGCTTTTGCTATCATCAAACCTGTAGCCAGCTCTCATCCTCATTGAGCTATTCCAAGGGTGAGGGCTGGCTAAGGGTCGCCCTGGAGGCACCTGTAGCCAGCTCTCATCCTCATTGAGCTGCTCCAAGGGTGAGGGCTGGCTAGGGGTCGCCCTGGAGGCACCTGTAGCCAGCTCTCATCCTCATTGAGCTGCTCCAAGGGTGAGGGCTGGCTAGGGGTCGCCCTGGAGGCACCTGTAGCCAGCTCTCATCCTCATTGAGCTGCTCCAAGGGTGAGGGCTGGCTACGAGTCGCCCTGGAGGCACCTGTAGCCAGCTCTCATCCTCATTGAGCTGCTCCAAGGGTGAGGGCTGGCTAGGGGTCGCCCTGGAGGCACCTGTAGCCAGCTCTCATCCTCATTGAGCTGCTCCAAGGGTGAGGGCTGGCTAGGGGTCGCCCTGGAGGCACCTGTAGCCAGCTCTCATCCTCATTGAGCTGCTCCAAGGGTGAGGGCTGGCTAGGGTTCGCCCTGGAAGCACCTGTAGCCAGCTCTCATCCTCATTGAGCTGCTCCAAGGGTGAGGGCTGGCTAGGGGTCGCCCTGGAGGCACCTGTAGCCAGCTCTCATCCTCATTGAGCTATTCCAAGGGTGAGGGCTGGCTACGTGTCGCCCTGGAGGCACTTGTAGCCAGCTCTCATCCTCATTGAGCGTGATAACGGACGCTGCGCTGAACGGCGGCGCATAGGAACGGGCGGTGAAATAAGCGCGCCAAAAAAACTATAAAGTTTACGTTTTTTTTCCGTAATTCATCAGATGAGGGTGATAACGGACGCTGCGCTGAACGGCGGCGCGTAGGAACGGGCGGTGAAATAAGCGCGCCAAAAAAACTATAAAGTTTACGTTTTTTTTCCGTAATTCATCAGATGAGCGTGATAACGGACGCTGCGCTGAATGGCGGCGCGTAGGAACGGGCGGTGAAATAAGCGCGCCAAAAAAACTATAAAGTTTACGTTTTTTTTCCGTAATTCATCAAATGAGCGTGATAACGGATGCTGTGCTGAACGGCGGCACGTAGGAACGGGCGATGAAATAAGTGCGCCAAAAAAACTATAAAGTTTACGTTTTTTTTCCGTAATTCATCAGATGAGCGTGATAACGGATGCTGTGCTGAACGGCGGCACGTAGGAACGGGCGATGAAATAAGTGCGCCAAAAAAACGATAAAGTTTACGTTTTTTTTCTGTAATTTATAAGATCAGCGTGATAACGGACGCAGCCCTTAACGGCGGCGTCAGAGCGACTTTATTTTGTTGCATTTGAATTTTAAGTGCTTTTGCTATCATCAAACCTGTAGCCAGCTCTCATCCTCATTGAGCTATTCCAAGGGTGAGGGCTGGCTAAGGGTCGCCCTGGAGGCACCTGTAGCCAGCTCTCATCCTCATTGAGCTGCTCCAAGGGTGAGGGCTGGCTAGGGGTCGCCCTGGAGGCACCTGTAGCCAGCTCTCATCCTCATTAAGCTGCTCCAAGGGTGAGGGCTGGCTAGGGGTCGCCCTGGAGGCACCTGTAGCCAGCTCTCATCCTCATTAAGCTGCTCCAAGGGTGAGGGCTCGCTACGGGTCGCCCTGGAGGCACCTGTAGCCAGCTCTCATCCTCATTGAGCTGCTCCAAGGGTGAGGGCTGGCTAGGGGTCGCCCTGGAGGCACCTGTAGCCAGCTCTCATCCTCATTGAGCTGCTCCAAGGGTGAGGGCTGGCTAGGGGTCGCCCTGGAGGCACCTGTAGCCAGCTCTCATCCTCATTGAGCTGCTCCAAGGGTGAGGGCTGGCTAGGGGTCGCCCTGGAGGCACCTGTAGCCAGCTCTCATCCTCACTGAGCTGCTCCAAGGGTGAGGGCTGGCTAGGGGTCGCCCTGGAGGCACCTGTAGCCAGCTCTCATCCTCATTGAGCTATTCGAAGGGTGAGGGCTGGCTACGTGTCGCCCTGGAGGCACCTGTAGCCAACTCTCATCCTCATTGAGCGTGATAACGGACGCTGCGCTGAACGGCGGTGCATAGGAACGGGCGGTGAAATAAGCGCGCCAAAAAAACTATAAAGTTTACGTTTTTTTTCCGTAATTCATCAGATGAGGGTGATAACGGACGCTGCGCTGAACGGCGGCGCGTAGGAACGGGCGGTGAAATAAGCGCGCCAAAAAAACTATAAAATTTACGTTTTTTTTCCGTAATTCATCAGATGAGCGTGATAACGGAAGCTGCGCTGAACGGCGGCGCGTAGGAACGGGCGGTGAAATAAGCGCGCCAAAAAAGCTATAAAGTGTACGTTTTTTTTCCATAATTCATTAGATGAGCGTGATAACGGAAGCTGCGTTGAACGGCGGCGCGTAGGAACGGGCGGTGAAATAAGCGCGCCAAAAAAACTATAAAGTTTACGTTTTTTTCCGTAATTCATCAGATGAGCGTGATAACGGACGCTGCGCTGAATGCCGGCGCGTAGGAACGGGCGGTGAAATAAGCGCGCCAAAAAAGCTATAAAGTTTACGTTTTTTTTCCGTAATTCATCAGATGAGCGTGATAACGGATGCTGTGCTGAACGGCGGCACGTAGGAACGGGCGGTGAAATAAGTGCGCCAAAAAAACGATAAAGTTTACGTTTTTTTTCTGTAATTTATCAGATGAGCGTGATAACGGACGCAGCCCTTAACGGCGGCGTCAGAGCGACTTTTTTTTGTTGCAGATTGAATTTTAAGTGCTTTTGGTATCATCAAACCTGTAGCCAGCTCTCATCCTCATTGAGCTATTCCAAGGGTGAGGGCTGGCTAGGGGTCGCCCTGGAGGCACCTGTAGCCAGCTCTCATCCTCATTGAGCTGCTCCAAGGGTGAGGGCTGGCTAGGGGTCGCCCTGGAGGCACCTGTAGCCAGCTCTCATCCTCATTGAGCTGCTCCAAGGGTGAGGGCTGGCTAGGGGTCGCCCTGGAGGCACCTGTAGCCAGCTCTCATCCTCATTGAGCTGCTCCAAGGGTGAGGGCTGGCTAGGGGTCGCCCTGGAGGCACCTGTAGCCAGCTCTCAGCCTCATTGAGCTGCTCCAAGGGTGAGGGCTGGCTAGGGGTCGCCCTGGAGGCACCTGTAGCCAGCTCTCATCCTCATTGAGCTGCTCCAAGGGTGAGGGCTGGCTAGGGGTCGCCCTGGAGGCACCTGTAGCCAGCTCTCATCCTCATTGAGCTGCTCCAAGGGTGAGGGCTGGCTAGGGGTCGCCCTGGAGGCACCTGTAGCCAGCTCTCATCCTCATTGAGCTGCTCCAAGGGTGAGGGCTGGCTACGGGTCGCCCTGGAGGCACCTGTAGCCAGCTCTCATCCTCATTGAGCTGCTCCAAGGGTGAGGGCTGGCTAGGGGTCGCCCTGGAGGCACCTGTAGCCAGCTCTCATCCTCATTGAGCTGCTCCAAGGGTGAGGGCTGGCTAGGGGTCGCCCTGGAGGCACCTGTAGCCAGCTCTCATCCTCATTGAGCTGCTCCAAGGGTGAGGGCTGGCTAGGGGTCGCCCTGGAGGCACCTGTAGCCAGCTCTCATCCTCATTGAGCTATTCCAAGGGTGAGGGCTGGCTACGTGTCGCCCTGGAGGCACTTGTAGCCAGCTCTCATCCTCATTGAGCGTGATAACGGACGCTGCGCTGAACGGCGGCGCATAGGAACGGGCGGTGAAATAAGCGCGCCAAAAAAACTATAAAGTTTACATTTTTTTTCCGTAATTCATCAGATGAGGGTGATAACGGACGCTGCGCTGAACGGCGACGCGTAGGAACGGGCGGTGAAATAAGTGCGCCAAAAAAACTATAAAGTTTACATTTTTTTTCCGTAATTCATCAGATGAGCGTGATAACGGACGCTGCGCTGAATGGCGGCGCGTAGGAACGGGCGGTGAAATAAGCGCGCCAAAAAATTTATAAAGTTTACGTTTTTTTTCCGTAATTCATCAGATGAGCGTGATAACGGATGCTGTGCTGAACGGCGGCACGTAGGAACGGGCGATGAAATAAGTGCGCCAAAAAAACTATAAAGTTTACGTTTTTTTTCCGTAATTCATCAGATGAGCGTGATAACGGATGCTGTGCTGAACGGCGGCACGTAGGAACGGGCGATGAAATAAGTGCGCCAAAAAAACGATAAAGTTTACGTTTTTTTTCTGTAATTTATCAGATCAGCGTGATAACGGACGCAGCCCTTAACGGCGGCGTCAGAGCGACTTTATTTTGTTGCAGATTGAATTTTAAGTGCTTTTGCTATCATCAAACCTGTAGCCAGCTCTCATCCTCATTGAGCTATTCCAAGGGTGAGGGCTGGCTAAGGGTCGCCCTGGAGGCACCTGTAGCCAGCTCTCATCCTCATTGAGCTGCTCCAAGGGTGAGGGCTGGCTAGGGGTCGCCCTGGAGGCACCTGTAGCCAGCTCTCATCCTCATTGAGCTGCTCCAAGGGTGAGGGCTGGCTAGGGGTCGCCCTGGAGGCACCTTTAGCCAGCTCTCATCCTCATTGAGCTGCTCCAAGGGTGAGGGCTGGCTACGGGTCGCCCTGGAGGCACCTGTAGCCAGCTCTCATCCTCATTGAGCTGCTCCAAGGGTGAGGGCTGGCTAGGGGTCGCCCTGGAGGCACCTGTAGCCAGCTCTCATCCTCATTGAGCTGCTCCAAGGGTGAGGGCTGGCTAGGGGTCGCCCTGGAGGCACCTGTAGCCAGCTCTCATCCTCATTGAGCTGCTCCAAGGGTGAGGGCTGGCTAGGGTTCGCCCTGGAAGCACCTGTAGCCAGCTCTCATCCTCATTGAGCTGCTCCAAGGGTGAGGGCTGGCTAGGGGTCGCCCTGGAGGCACCTGTAGCCAGCTCTCATCCTCATTGAGCTATTCCAAGGGTGAGGGCTGGCTACGTGTCGCCCTGGAGGCACTTGTAGCCAGCTCTCATCCTCATTGAGCGTGATAACGGACGCTGCGCTGAACGGCGGCGCATAGGAACGGGCGGTGAAATAAGCGCGCCAAAAAAACTATAAAGTTTACGTTTTTTTTCCGTAATTCATCAGATGAGGGTGATAACGGACGCTGCGCTGAACGGCGGTGCGTAGGAACGGGCGGTGAAATAAGCGCGCCAAAAAAACTATAAAGTTTACGTTTTTTTTCCGTAATTCATCAGATGAGCGTGATAACGGAAGCTGCGCTGAATGGCGGCGCGTAGGAACGGGCGGTGAAATAAGCGCGCCAAAAAAGCTATAAAGTGTAAGTTTTTTTTCCATAATTCATTAGATGAGCGTGATAACGGAAGCTGCGTTGAACGGCGGCGCGTAGGAACGGGCGGTGAAATAAGCGCGCCAAAAAAACTATAAAGTTTACGTTTTTTTTCCGTAATTCATCAGATGAGCGTGATAACGGACGCTGCGCTGAATGGCGGCGCGTAGGAACGGGCGGTGAAATAAGCGCGCCAAAAAAACTATAAAGTTTACGTTTTTTTTCCGTAATTCATCAGATGAGCGTGATAACGGATGCTGTGCTGAACGGCGGCACGTAGGAACGGGCGGTGAAATAAGTGCGCCAAAAAAACGATAAAGTTTACGTTTTTTTTCTGTAATTTATCAGATGAGCGTGATAACGGACGCAGCCCTTAACGGCGGCGTCAGAGCGACTTTTTTTTGTTGCAGATTAAATTTTAAGTGCTTTTAGTATCATCAAACCTGTAGCCAGCTCTCATCCTCATTGAGCTATTCCAAGGGTGAGGGCTGGCTAGGGGTCGCCCTGGAGGCACCTGTAGCCAGCTCTCATCCTCATTGAGCTGCTCCAAGGGTGAGGGCTGGCTAGGGGTCGCCCTGGAGGCACCTGTAGCCAGCTCTCATCCTCATTGAGCTGCTCCAAGGGTGAGGGCTGGCTAGGGGTCGCCCTGGAGGCACCTGTAGCCAGCTCTCATCCTCATTGAGCTGCTCCAAGGGTGAGGGCTGGCTAGGGGTCGCCCTGGAGGCACCTGTAGCCAGCTCTCATCCTCATTGAGCTGCTCCAAGGGTGAGGGCTGGCTAGGGGTCGCCCTGGAGGCACCTGTAGCCAGCTCTCATCCTCATTGAGCTGCTCCAAGGGTGAGGGCTGGCTAGGGGTCGCCCTGGAGGCACCTGTAGCCAGCTCTCATCCTCATTGAGCTGCTCCAAGCGTGAGGGCTGGCTAGGGGTCGCCCTGGAGGCACCTGTAGCCAGCTCTCATCCTCATTGAGCTGCTCCAAGGGTGAGGGCTGGCTAGGGGTCTCCCTGGAGTCACCTGTAGCCAGCTCTCATCCTCATTGAGCTGCTCCAAGGGTGAGGGCTGGCTAGGGGTCGCCCTGGAGGCACCTGTAGCCAGCTCTCATCCTCATTGAGCTGCTCCAAGGGTGAGGGCTGGCTAGGGGTCGCCCTGGAGGCACCTGTAGCCAGCTCTCATCCTCATTGAGCTGCTCCAAGGGTGAGGGCTGGCTAGGGGTCGCCATGGAGGCACCTGTAGCCAGCTCTCATCCTCATTGAGCTGCTCCAAGGGTGAGGGCTGGCTAGGGGTCGCCCTGGAGGCACCTGTAGCCAGCTCTCATCCTCATTGAGCTGCTCCAAGGGTGAGGGCTGGCTAGGGGTCGCCCTGGAGGCACCTGTAGCCAGCTCTCATCCTCATTGAGCTGCTCCAAGGGTGAGGGCTGGCTAGGGGTCGCCCTGGAGGCACCTGTAGCCAGCTCTCATCCTCATTGAGCTGCTCCAAGGGTGAGGGCTGGCTAGGGGTCGCCCTGGAGGCACCTGTAGCCAGCTCTCATCCTCATTGAGCTGCTCCAAGGGTGAGGGCTGGCTAGGGGTCGCCCTGGAGGCACCTGTAGCCAGCTCTCATCCTCATTGAGCTGCTCCAAGGGTGAGGGCTGGCTAGGGGTCGCCCTGGAGGCACCTGTAGCCAGCTCTCATCCTCATTGAGCTGCTCCAAGAGTGAGGGCTGGCTAGGGGTCGCCCTGGAGGCACCTGTATCCAGCTCTCATCCTCATTGAGCTGCTCCAAGGGTGAGGGCTGGCTAGGGGTCGCCCTGGAGGCACCTGTAGCCAGCTCTCATCCTCATTGAGCTATTCCAAGGGTGAGGGCTGGCTACGTGTCGCCCTGGAGGCACTTGTAGCCAGCTCTCATCCTCATTGAGCGTGATAACGGACGCTGCGCTGAACGGCGGCGCATAGGAACGGGTGGTGAAATAAGCGCGCCAAAAAAAACTATAAAGTTTACGTTTTTTTTCCGTAATTCATCAGATGAGGGTGATAACGGACGCTGCGCTGAACGGCGGCGCGTAGGAACGGGCGGTGAAATAAGCGCGCCAAAAAAACTATAAAGTTTACGTTTTTTTTCCGTAATTCATCAGATGAGCATGATAACGGACGCTGCGCTGAATGGCGGCGCGTGGGAACGGGCGGTGAAATAAGCGCGCCAAAAAAACTATAAAGTTTACTTTTTTTTTCCGTAATTCATCAGATGAGCGTGATAACGGATGCTGTGCTGAACGGCGACACGTAGGAACGGGCGATGAAATAAGTGCGCCAAAAAAAGATAAAGTTTACGTTTTTTTTCTGTAATTTATCAGATCAGCGTGATAACGGACGCAGCCCTTAACGGCGGCGTCAGAGCGACTTTTTTTTGTTGTAGATTGAATTTTAAGTGCTTTTGCTATCATCAAACCTGTAGCCAGCTCTCATCCTCATTGAGCTATTCCAAGGGTGAGGGCTGGCTAAGGGTCGCCCTGGAGGCACCTGTAGCCAGCTCTCATCCTCATTGAGCTGCTCCAAGGGTGAGGGCTGGCTAGGGGTCGCCCTGGAGGCACCTGTAGCCAGCTCTCATCCTCATTGAGCTGCTCCAAGGGTGAGGGCTGGCTAGGGGTCGCCCTGGAGGCACCTGTAGCCAGCTCTCATCCTCATTGAGCTGCTCCAAGGGTGAGGGCTGGCTAGGGGTCGCCCTGGAGGCACCTGTAGCCAGCTCTCATCCTCATTGAGCTGCTCCAAGGGTGAGGGCTGGCTAGGGGTCGCCCTGGAGGCACCTGTAGCCAGCTCTCATCCTCATTGAGCTGCTCCAAGGGTGAGGGCTGGCTAGGGGTCGCCCTAGAGGCACCTGTAGCCAGCTCTCATCCTCATTGAGCTGCTCCAAGGGTGAGGGCTGGCTAGGGGTCGTCCTGGAGGCACCTGTAGCCAGCTCTCATCCTCATTGAGCTGCTCCAAGGGTGAGGGCTGGCTAGGGGTCGCCCTGGAGGCACCTGTAGCCAGCTCTCATCCTCATTGAGCTGCTCCAAGGGTGAGGGCTGGCTAGGGGTCGCCCTGGAGGCACCTGTAGCCAGCTCTCATCCTCATTGAGCTGCTCCAAGGGTGAGGGCTGGCTAGGGGTCGCCCTGGAGGCACCTGTAGCCAGCTCTCATCCTCATTGAGCTGCTCCAAGGGTGAGGGCTGGCTAGGGGTCGCCCTGGAGGCACCTGTAGCCAGCTCTCATCCTCATTGAGCTGCTCCAAGGGTGAGGGCTGGCTAGGGGTCGCCCTGGAGGCACCTGTAGCCAGCTCTCATCCTCATTGAGCTGCTCCAAGAGTGAGGGCTGGCTAGGGGTCGCCCTGGAGGCACCTGTAGCCAGCTCTCATCCTCATTGAGCTGCTCCAAGGGTGAGGGCTGGCTAGGGGTCGCCCTGGAGGCACCTGTAGCCAGCTCTCATCCTCGTTGAGCTATTCCAAGGGTGAGGGCTGGCTACGTGTCGCCCTGGAGGCACTTGTAGCCAGCTCTCATCCTCATTGAGCGTGATAACGGACGCTGCGCTGAACGGCGGCGCATAGGAACGGGTGGTGAAATAAGCGCGCCAAAAAAAACTATAAAGTTTACGTTTTTTTTCCGTAATTCATCAGATGAGGGTGATAACGGACGCTGCGCTGAACGGCGGCGCGTAGGAACGGGCGGTGAAATAAGCGCGCCAAAAAAACTATAAAGTTTACGTTTTTTTTCCGTAATTCATCAGATGAGCATGATAACGGACGCTGCGCTGAATGGCGGCGCGTAGGAACGGGCGGTGAAATAAGCGCGCCAAAAAAACTATAAAGTTTACTTTTTTTTTCCGTAATTCATCAGATGAGCGTGATAACGGATGCTGTGCTGAACGGCGACACGTAGGAACGGGCGATGAAATAAGTGCGCCAAAAAAAGATAAAGTTTACGTTTTTTTTCTGTAATTTATCAGATCAGCGTGATAACGGACGCAGCCCTTAACGGCGGCGTCAGAGCGACTTTATTTTGTTGCAGATTGAATTTTAAGTGCTTTTGCTATCATCAAACCTGTAGCCAGCTCTCATCCTCATTGAGCTATTCCAAGGGTGAGGGCTGGCTAAGGGTCGCCCTGGAGGCACCTGTAGCCAGCTCTCATCCTCATTGAGCTGCTCCAAGGGTGAGGGCTGGCTAGGGGTCGCCCTGGAGGCACCTGTAGCCAGCTCTCATCCTCATTGAGCTGCTCCAAGGGTGAGGGCTGGCTAGGGGTCGCCCTGGAGGCACCTGTAGCCAGCTCTCATCCTCATTGAGCTGCTCCAAGGGTGAGGGCTGGCTAGGGGTCGCCCTGGAGGCACCTGTAGCCAGCTCTCATCCTCATTGAGCTGCTCCAAGGGTGAGGGCTGGCTAGGGGTCGCCCTGGAGGCACCTGTAGCCAGCTCTCATCCTCATTGAGCTGCTCCAAGGGTGAGGGCTGGCTAGGGGTCGCCCTGGAGGCACCTGTAGCCAGCTCTCATCCTCATTGAGCTGCTCCAAGGGTGAGGGCTGGCTAGGGGTCGCCCTGGAGGCACCTGTAGCCAGCTCTCATCCTCATTGAGCTGCTCCAAGGGTGAGGGCTGGCTAGGGGTCGCCCTGGAGGCACCTGTAGCCAGCTCTCATCCTCATTGAGCTGCTCCAAGGGTGAGGGCTGGCTAGGGGTCGCCCTGGAGGCACCTGTAGCCAGCTCTCATCCTCATTGAGCTGCTCCAAGGGTGAGGGCTGGCTAGGGGTCGCCCTGGAGGCACCTGTAGCCAGCTCTCATCCTCATTGAGCTGCTCCAAGGGTGAGGGCTGGCTAGGGGTCGCCCTGGAGGCACCTGTAGCCAGCTCTCATCCTCATTGAGCTGCTCCAAGGGTGAGGGCTGGCTAGGGGTCGCCCTGGAGGCACCTGTAGCCAGCTCTCATCCTCATTGAGCTGCTCCAAGGGTGAGGGCTGGCTAGGGGTCGCCCTGGAGGCACCTGTAGCCAGCTCTCATCCTCATTGAGCTGCTCCAAGGGTGAGGGCTGGCTAGGGGTCGCCCTGGAGGCACCTGTAGCCAGCTCTCATCCTCATTGAGCTATTCCAAGGGTGAGGGCTGGCTACGGGTATGCCCTGGAGGCACCTGTAGCCAGCTCTCATCCTCATTGAGCTATTCCAAGGGTGAGGGCTGGCTAGGGGTCGCCCTGGAGGCACCTGTAGCCAGCTCTCATCCTCATTGAGCTATTCCAAGGGTGAGGGCTGGCTACGTGTCGCCCTGGAGGCACCTGTAGCCAGCTCTCATCCTCATTGAGCGTGATAACGGACGCTGCGCTGAACGGCGGCGCATAGGAACGGGCGGTGAAATAAGCGCGCCAAAAAAACTATAAAGTTTACGTTTTTTTTTCCGTAATTCATCAGATGAGGGTGATAACGGACGCTGCGCTGAACGGCGGCGCGTAGGAACGGGCGGTGAAATAAGCGCGCCAAAAAAACTATAAAATTTACGTTTTTTTTCCGTAATTCATCAGATGAGCGTGATAACGGAAGCTGAGCTGAACGGCGGCGCGTAGGAACGGGCGTTGAAATAAGCGCGCCAAAAAAACTATAAAATTTACGTTTTTTTTCCGTAATTCATCAGATGAGCGTGATAACGGAAGCTGAGCTGAACGGCGGCGCGTAGGAACGGGCGGTGAAATAAGCGCGCCAAAAAAGCTATAAAGTTTACGTTTTTTTTCCGTAATTCATCAGATGAGCGTGATAACGGATGCTGCACTGAATGGCGGCGCGTAGGAACGGGCGGTGAAATAAGCGCGCCAAAAAAACTATAAAGTTTACGTTTTTTTTCCGTAATTCATCAGATGAGCGTGATAACGGAAGGTGCGCTGAACCGTGGCGCGTAGGAACGGGCGGTGAAATAAGCGCGCCAAAAAAACTATAAAGTTTACGTTTTTTTCCATAATTCATTAGATAAGCGTGATAACGGAAGCTGCGCTGAACGGCGGCGCGTAGGAAAAGGCAGTGAAATAAGCGCGCCAAAAAAGCTATAAAGTTTCCTTTTTTTTTCCGTAATTTATCAGATGAGCGTGATAACGGACGCAGCCCTTAACGGCGGCGTCAGAGCGACTTTTTTTTGTTGCAGATTGAATTTTAAGTGCTTTTGGTATCATCAAACCTGTAGCCAGCTCTCATCCTCATTGAGCTATTCCAAGGGTGAGGGCTGGCTAAGGGTCGCCCTGGAGGCACCTGTAGCCAGCTCTCATCCTCATTGAGCTGCTCCAAGGGTGAGGGCTGGCTAGGGGTCGCCCTGGAGGCACCTGTAGCCAGCTCTCATCCTCAATGAGCTGCTCCAAGGGTGAGGGCTGGCTAGGGGTCTCCCTGGAGGCACCTGTAGCCAGCTCTCATCCTCATTGAGCTATTCCAAGGGTGAGGGCTGGCTAGGGGTCGCCCTGGAGGCACCTGTAGCCAGCTCTCATCCTCATTGAGCTGCTCCAAGGGTGAGGGCTGGCTAGGGGTCGCCCTGGAGGCACCTGTAGCCAGCTCTCATCCTCATTGAGCTGCTCCAAGGGTGAGGGCTGGCTAGGGGTCGCCCTGGAGGCACCTGTAGCCAGCTCTCATCCTCATTGAGCTGCTCCAAGGGTGAGGGCTGGCTAGGGGTCGCCCTGGAGGCACCTGTAGCCAGCTCTCATCCTCATTGAGCTGCTCCAAGGGTGAGGGCTGGCTAGGGGTCGCCCTGGAGGCACCTGTAGCCAGCTCTCATCCTCATTGAGCTGCTCCAAGGGTGAGGGCTGGCTAGGGGTCGCCCTGGAGGCACCTGTAGCCAGCTCTCATCCTCATTGAGCTGCTCCAAGGGTGAGGGCTGGCTAGGGGTCGCCCTGGAGGCACCTGTAGCCAGCTCTCATCCTCATTGAGCTGCTCCAAGGGTGAGGGCTGGCTAGGGGTCGCCCTGGAGGCACCTGTAGCCAGCTCTCATCCTCATTGAGCTGCTCCAAGGGTGAGGGCTGGCTAGGGGTCGTCCTGGAGGCACCTGTAGCCAGCTCTCATCCTCATTGAGCTGCTCCAAGGGTGAGGGCTGGCTAGGGGTCGCCCTGGAGGCACCTGTAGCCAGCTCTCATCCTCATTGAGCTGCTCCAAGGGTGAGGGCTGGCTAGGGGTCGCCCTGGAGGCACCTGTAGCCAGCTCTCATCCTCATTGAGCTGCTCCAAGCGTGAGGGCTGGCTAGGGGTCTCCCTGGAGGCACCTGTAGCCAGCTCTCATCCTCATTGAGCTGCTCCAAGGGTGAGGGCTGGCTAGGGGTCGCCCTGGAGGCACCTGTAGCCAGCTCTCATCCTCATTGAGCTGCTCCAAGGGTGAGGGCTGGCTAGGGGTCGCCCTGGAGGCACCTGTAGCCAGCTCTCATCCTCATTGAGCTATTCCAAGGGTGAGGGCTGGCTACGTGTCGCCCTGGAGGCACTTGTAGCCAGCTCTCATCCTCATTGAGCGTGATAACGGACGCTGCGCTGAACGGCGGCGCATAGGAACGGGCGGTGAAATAAGCGCGCCAAAAAAAACTATAAAGTTTACGTTTTTTTTCCGTAATTCATCAGATGAGGGTGATAACGGACGCTGCGCTGAACGGCGGCGCGTAGGAACGGGCGGTGAAATAAGCGTGCCAAAAAAACTATAAAGTTTACGTTTTTTTTCCGTAATTCATCAGATGAGCATGATAACGGACGCTGCGCTGAATAGCGGCGCGTAGGAACGGGCGGTGAAATAAGCGCGCCAAAAAAACTATAAAGTTTACTTTTTTTTTCCGTAATTCATCAGATGAGCGTGATAACGGATGCTGTGCTGAACGGCAACACGTAGGAACGGGCGATGAAATAAGTGCGCCAAAAAAACGATAAAGTTTACGTTTTTTTTCTGTAATTTATCAGATCAGCGTGATAACGGACGCAGCCCTTAACGGCGGCGTCAGAGCGACTTTTTTTTGTTGTAGATTGAATTTTAAGTGCTTTTGCTATCATCAAACTTGTAGCCAGCTCTCATCCTCATTGAGCTATTCCAAGGGTGAGGGCTGGCTAAGGGTCGCCCTGGATGCACCTGTAGCCAGCTCTCATCCTCATTGAGCTGCTCCAAGGGTGAGGGCTGGCTAGGGGTCGCCCTGGAGGCACCTGTAGCCAGCTCTCATCCTCATTGAGCTGCTCCAAGGGTGAGGGCTGGCTAGGGGTCGCCCTGGAGGCACCTGTAGCCAGCTCTCATCCTCATTGAGCTGCTCCAAGGGTGAGGGCTGGCTAGGGGTCGCCCTGGAGGCACCTGTAGCCAGCTCTCATCCTCATTGAGCTGCTCCAAGGGTGAGGGCTGGCTAGGGATCGCCCTGGAGGCACCTGTAGCCAGCTCTCATCCTCATTGAGCTGCTCCAAGGGTGAGGGCTGGCTAGGGGTCGCCCTGGAGGCACCTGTAGCCAGCTCTCATCCTCATTGAGCTGCTCCAAGGGTGAGGGCTGGCTAGGGGTCGCCCTGGAGGCACCTGTAGCCAGCTCTCATCCTCATTGAGCTGCTCCAAGGGTGAGGGCTGGCTAGGGGTCGCCCTGGAGGCACCTGTAGCCAGCTCTCATCCTCATTGAGCTGCTCCAAGGGTGAGGGCTGGCTAGGGGTCGCCCTGGAGGCACCTGTAGCCAGCTCTCATCCTCATTGAGCTATTCCAAGGGTGAGGGCTGGCTACGGGTATGCCCTGGAGGCACCTGTAGCCAGCTCTCATCCTCATTGAGCTATTCCAAGGGTGAGGGCTGACTAGGGGTCGCCCTGGAGGCACCTGTAGCCAGCTCTCATCCTCATTGAGCTATTCCAAGGGTGAGGGCTGGCTACGTGTCGCCCTGGAGGCACCTGTAGCCAGCTCTCATCCTCATTGAGCTATTCCAAGGGTGAGGGCTGGCTAGGGGTCGCCCTGGAGGCACCTGTAGCCAGCTCTCATCCTCATTGAGCTATTCCAAGGGTGAGGGCTGGCTACGTGTCGCCCTGGAGGCACCTGTAGCCAGCTCTCATCCTCATTGAGCGTGATAACGGACGCTGCGCTGAACGGCGGAGCATAGGAACGGGCGGTGAAATAAGCGCGCCAAAAAAACTATAAAATTTACGTTTTTTTTTCCGTAATTCATCAGATGAGGGTGATAACGGACGCTGCGCTGAACGGCGGCGCGTAGGAACGGGCGGTGAAATAAGCGCGCCAAAAAAACTATAAAATTTACGTTTTTTTTCCGTAATTCATCAGATGAGCGTGATAACGGAAGCTGAGCTGAACGGCGGCGCGTAGGAACGGGCGGTGAAATAAGCGCGCCAAAAAAGCTATAAAGTTTACGTTTTTTTTCCATAATTCATTAGATGAGCGTGATAACGGAAGCTGCGTTGAACGACGGCGCGTAGGAACGGGCGGTGAAATAAGCGCGCCAAAAAAACTATAAAGTTTACGGTTTTTTTCCGTAATTCATCAGATGAGCGTGATAACGGAAGGTGCGCTGAACCGTGGCGCGTAGGAACGGGCGGTGAAATAAGCGCGCCAAAAAAACTATAAAGTTTACGTTTTTTTCCATAATTCATTAGATGAGCGTGATAACGGAAGCTGCGCTGAACGGCGGCGCGTAGGAAAAGGCAGTGAAATAAGCGCGCCAAAAAAACTATAAAGTTTCCTTTTTTTTTCCGTAATTTATCAGATGAGCGTGATAACGGACGCAGCCCTTAACGGCGGCGTCAGAGCGACTTTTTTTTGTTGCAGATTGAATTTTAAGTGCTTTTGGTATCATCAAACCTGTAGCCAGCTCTCATCCTCATTGAGCTATTCCAAGGGTGAGGGCTGGCTAGGGGTCGCCCTGGAGGCACCTGTAGCCAGCTCTCATCCTCATTGAGCTATTCCAAGGGTGAGGGCTGGCTACGGGTCGCCCTGGAGGCACCTGTAGCCAGCTCTCATCCTCATTGAGCTGCTCCAAGGGTGAGGGCTGGCTAGGGGTCGCCCTGGAGGCACCTGTAGCCAGCTCTCATCCTCATTGAGGTATTCCAAGGGTGAGGGCTGGCTACGGGTCGTCCTGGAAGTACCTGTAGCCAGCTCTCATCAAGAAAAAGCTACGCCTACTAAGTTGCATTAACCAATCGGAGCAGATTCATGATTTACATTCAAATAAACCATCATTTTAGGAAAAGGAAAAGGAGTTTTGGAGGGAAGTTTAATTTGATCCAGTGCTCAGGAGCAACAAGGGTGATTAGTGCACAAGAGAAGCTGTGACCTTAGCCAATTACAACCATGCCGCCCAAAAGAAGGTAAGTACACCTGGTGGAATAGTGAGTGGGAGGGAAATATGAATCTGCAGAGGTATGTGTTGCTTCTAGAAATACTCTTTCTGGACACCATTGCAGCATGCATTCTGGGGTACACTGAGACCATGGGAGTATTTGCAGAAGAGGTTAACATACAGCATGTATTGGGATCAGGTGCCTAACTATACTGCAGCATCATCTGAGCTTGTACTGGAATCAGGTGTATAAGTATACTTGTACTCATATAGCTTGTACTGGAATCAGGTGTATAAGTATACTTGTACTCATATAGCTTGTACTGGAATCAGGTGTATAAGTATACTTGTACTCATATAGCTTGTACTGGAATCAGGTGTATAAGTATGCTTGTACTCATATAGTTTGTACTGGAATCAGGTGCCTAATCTGATGTCCTCTCTGTGACCTCTGCAAACTTTTTAGCTTGGTTGTATTACTGTGGTGGGGGGAGGGGGAAGGATTGCGGTGTGAAAGTGTATTATAACATCATGTTAAGGCTTGCAATTGTTCAGGCTCAGTCACAGAAAGGGTTTATGTTTTTGGCGCGGTCTTTCTGTATCTTTCAAAGTTTGCAGTGTGAAAAGGCTTTAAACTGTATATGTACTTGCTCGCTCACTCGTTTTTTCTCCTTTTTGACTGATAAATGAGTGCCGGTCATGTGCAAAACTGTATAAGCATTTGCATAGTCAATACCACATTAATTTTTTGCACGGTATCTTTGTCAATCTAAATAATTCTTGCAAAACCTCAGATTTGCGCAAGATCTAGGAACATGCATATGATAAAAAACCGCATGTGTTATGTGCACAATATTGCCACAATTTGTGTAGTATGCTATAAAAGTGCATTAACTTGTGCTAAACAATTGCTCCTTAAAAAATTGTGTACGTTTGTCCGTTTTTGTGACCAAAAATGAGGGCTGGCTATTGGTGGTCAAAATACACTCTAGAGCCAGCCCTCATCTTTTTAAAAAAATCTATGGCAATGATGAGACGTGCCTTTTCTCATGAGCTGTGTATTTGTTGTAAAAAAAATCTGATTTTTGAAATCCAGTTATCCTGCTGAAACATAAAAAATGCTGGTTGATATTAGTGGGTGGAAAAGCTAGATTCTCACTGATATTGTTCCTGATCTTCCATTTTTCTTTTTTACAGCGGCTTCAGGATGCTGAAGACATGTCCACTATGTTACAAAGCATTTACTCAACTGCCACAGCACCTTACACGACAATGCCTTAGATGCTGTACACAAGAGGAGAAGGATGCGCTAGTGAAAGAATCTAGAAACTCACTGATAGCAATTGCAACAAAAGGAACATATATCCCTTGTGACAAGATTCCAGAGATCACTACAAAGGACGATCTTATCTCCTTCCTGGAGGACAGAGGGTTTATAGTACCCGAGAAACCAACTATGGCCAGGTATGCCCCACTAGCATCTTATTCTTTGAATACTGATGTTCATACTTGTGTAAGCTTTATAGATTTGCATATATGTTCTGAACTATGCCAAATAATCACGTGTATTTTATATTTACAGGATTGTTGAAGATGAGGGGGCATCACCTGTGCAGGAGGAGCTGACAGCCAGTGAGCAAGAGCTGCCTAATGAGGAGGAAGTGCTGCCTGTTGAGGAGGAAATGTCTACAGTCATCGAGGAGGAGTCACTCGTCCCAGAGGAATAGCCGCCCGTCCCAGAGGAAGAGCCGCCCGTCCCAGAGGAAGAGCTGTCCGTCACAGAGGAAGAGCCGTCCGTCACAGAGGAAGAGCCGCCCGTCACAGTGGAAGAGCCGCCCGTCCCAGAGGAAGAGCCGCCCGTCCCAGAGGAAGAGCCGTCCGTCACAGAGGAAGAGCCGTCCGTCACAGTGGAAGAGCCGTCCGTCCCAGAGGAAGAGCCGCCCGTCACAGTGGAAGAGCCGCCCGTCCCAGAGGAAGAGCTGCCCGTCCCAGAGGAAGAGCCGCCCGTCCCAGAGGAAGAGCCGCCTGTCCCAGAGGAAGAGCCGCCCGTCCCAGAGGAAGAGCCGTCCGTCACAGAGGAAGAGCCGTCCGTCACAGAGGAAGAGCCGCCCGTCACAGTGGAAGAGCCGTCCGTCACAGAGGAAGAGCCGCCCGTCCCAGAGGATTATGATGTCTACAGGTCAGTGTAAATTTATACAAGGAATTTACTTTAATCCCTTGCTCAAACATTGCCTTGGCCTCAGCACATCCTGGCTTTTAGGCCACTTTAAAAAATTGTCAACACTGCTGGCCTACTCAAGATTGTACTTCACGTTATTACTAAGGATTTTTATAATTTACAGGACTGTTGAAGATGAGAAGCCATCTACATCAACTGGCACATCGGCACGCCGAGCCATATCAAATCCTGAATTGGTGCATCTTTCAGCTGCAGAAGACTATACATCCTCTGAAACATCCGACAGTGAAGCCGATCAACAACCAGAGACCAGAGAAAGAGAGGAAAATACCAGCCAAACAGATGAAGACAGGCCGAGGTCAGTTAGTGTGTGTAACATTCTCACTCATCATGCTTTTATATATATATACATATCTATATATATCTATATATATATATCTATATATATATATATATATATATATATATATATTTATATATATATATATATTGAGCAAAAAAACAATACAAATAATGTTTAACTGGGACAATTAATAGCATATCCCACAACTTTACAGCCCTTACAAAGTAATTTTTTCTCCTATTTTAGGCAATAGATTTCCCTTCCATTGCAGCCATAAAACAGGATGCCAAAAAAGTGCCCTACACACAGACAGCTCTGTGGGGCACACAGCTTTGGCGGGGCATACTAAAATGCACTGCCATTACGATTTTCATCTGTGGGCCAGTAGAGGATGATGTACTAGCTTTACCCACAGATGAACTTCAGAACACGCAGTGTTCAGCAGTGGATGCTGCGTATAAAGGGCAGGCAGCCAGCAAAGTGCTGCTGCCAGTCAGAGCACTGGGGTCCACAGAAATCGGGCCTGGGGACACAGAAATGTTTACCACCCCTGACAACGGTGAGTGGAACCCCCAGCTGTCAAGGTCCCCGACATTTCCCCAGATTCTTCCACTGGGTGAGGGCCCCATGAATGCGTCGTTACAGGGAACCCTGGACTCACAGGCCCCATAGCGGCTGCATAGTCTACTGCCATTGGCAGGACGTCACTATATATATGCTGTATATGCTTACACAGTATTTTTCTCAAAGTTCTAATTTGTTTCTACTCTGACCTGTTGTTCTTTCTTCCAAATTTGTAGGATGACAAGCCAGAAATGGACTGTTGACAAGAGGATCAAAATGAAAGATGCAGGTTATTATGATCACCATTCTCTGTCTCATCCAATATTAAAAGGTTTTTCCTCTTATTTGCAGAACCATTGCAAGCTGGAAAGATACAAACAAATTGTTGAAAATGTGTCAAGGTTTTTATACTTTATGAACAAACGCCGTGTGAGCCTCAACTTTGCGACAAAGATTGAAAACGCCCATTTATTTTTCAAAAACCTTCAAGATCTCGGTCTGTGCAACCAAACTGTCACCAACTACATTAAGAATGTCCGGAAATTTGTACATTATCAACTATTTGCAACCAATTTACGCGATAAAAATGAAAAACTCTTCAAGGCAATGAAGTATTTCCAGTATGTGACTGCGGATATTCAGAAGAAATTTTCCAAGGGAGTTGCAAAAGAAGTTGTCAGCAAAAGGTATGTCAGCTAATTTTTATCCTTTCAGATGTATGCACAATTATTATTTTTTCTCTTTTCTCTCTCCCGCCAGGATTTTTCATACATGACTTAAAAATAGGCCTCACCTATCAGTCACATTTATTAATCTTTCTCTTAGGTACCTGGAGTTGCATAAATTGGACAAAACACCTCAGCAATGCCAGGAGATCCTGACCGTTGCAAAGCCAGCTTTCCTGCAAGCCATCGAGGATGTCCAAGGAGGATCCCGAAATGAAGTGCATCAGTTGGAGATTCTCTATTACCTTGAGGCCTTAATCATACTAAAACACTTACAAAGACCAGGAGTTGTCAGAAACATGACGGTAAGTAACAACCTACTCATTATCCTGATTTAAAGCCACATGTCTATCTAACTTTCCCATGTCTTGACTCACAGGTTTCTGAGTGGACAGAGAGGATGCGTCACATCTATCAAAATGAACAGCTAATAATTGTCGGAGTTAAATCCCATAAGACTGCTGCCCACCAAGTAGCCTGTTTTGTGCTTACTGAAGAAGAAGAAAAGGTAAGATGTTCCTGTCACTACGATGGCACCCACATTAGAGAGGGATCTGTTAGTTGTCATGACTTCAACCCGTAGGATTAGTGGCATTCTGTCCCTTTTAGTAGATCCTCCCTTTAACCAGATTTTACAGGACAACTTGGTGCTACATCCTCATGCAGGTGTGTTGGGAGTCTTTCCCTTATTTCCCTGCAGTATCCAGGATGCTAAACCATAGTATCGGTGTCCAGAATAGTGCATTTTCTTAACAATAATGCTTGTTGCAGCAGCATCCAGAATGCATTATCAGTAGGAACAGATATGCTCTCCCTTATCACAGATGTTCTGCACTTTAAATGAATGGTGGGCAGTTTATAGTCTGACATATGTTTGGTGTGAGGTGACTTTTCTATATATTTAGATTGTGTGGTTCCTATCATGCTCTGAAATCCAACTGAGGCGGAGGAGAGATACTGCCCTTTTAGTCTGTAGGTTTCGCTCTCCTGGTTAGGCACATCCCTCCCTCACGTTGGTGCGGTCATTGACTCCAGTAATTAATTTAGTCTATTTCAAATTTTCTTATCTTAATATTGAAGGGCCCAACTCAATTTTTATTAAGTGGTTTACTGTTTTTTGTTTTGTTTATTTACAGTGGTTTAACATCTACTTTAAAAAAGTGAGACGGGTGCTGGCCAAAAAAGACAGTCCAGATAAATTCTTCTTATCGACTACAGGAAGACAGATATATAATGTATCCACCGACCTTCATCGCTACCAGAAGAAGTAAGTCTTAAAAGTTAAAAATCCTACATATTAGATGTTGTGCCATGTATTTATGATCTACTCTATTGCTATCTAGGTACAAACTTAAATCCATCTCTAGTCAGGTGGCAAGAAAAACTTGTGAAACATGGACCGTGTCACATTTAACAGAGACACAGAGGTATCTTTTCTCCAAATATCTCAGTCATTCCAACATGACAGCAGAGAGGAATTACAGAGAAAAAACGTTAGGAGACCTCTGCCAAGCATACACACTGGTCTTGGCAGCAGGGAAATCATCGGAAAATCAACCTCAACCCAGCAGCTCAAGGTAATTTATTGCAAAGCAGTTATGATCTATTTCACCAAATTGTTGATAAAATGTAATATTCTGTTTTCTATCTCCCCTAAAGAGAAGCAGAAGAGAGCAATGGAGAAGAGGAGCAAATGGTCCAGCAAGCTGAAGACTACAGTGCCCAGGGTGAAACAGAGGACCTCGGTGTGTCAAATTTAAATACTAAGACTCAAAGGTGGGTATATTATTAAATCAAGCAAGCTAGTAGGAGTTGGCAAACTGTACATAGCTTGTGATGTTATGGACAATGACTTGTTCTTCTGAGCATCCTCAGCACCTATACCCAGGCAAAGTGCTCTCAGTAGCGGCCACTTGTAGACAGTATGCGGAAGGGTATATTACAGGCGTTTATTGATGATATCTCCATCGCAGAACAAACCTCGATGCCTAAACTTTTAGGATTGATAGAAGATATCCTTATACCACTCTAAGTGCCCAGAAAATGTAATGTTATTATTTATATCAGGCGGAGAGCACCAATCGAACCTAGGGTCACAACAAGGTCCATGAAGACAGGGATGCAGTTGAGGAAAAGGAAACACCCAGGGTAATTGGTCAATATACTCATTCACATTGTCCTTGAACAATAAACATTTCGGTTTTAACATATGTATTCCCCTTCTTTCCTTTAAAGAGATTAAGAAGACGGCAGTGATCAGCTCCCAAGAAAGAATGAGGCGTTTCGGAGACTAAAGTTCCGGTCTTGTTAAAGTTTCTGAATTCATGTTTTATTTGTTTCTTTTCTATTCTAGGTTGTTCTACAATTCCAGGTGAACGGGGCCCTCGAAGCAATGGGAGAAGATTTTCTTTATTATAAACATTTGTACTGTTTGTATTAGTGTTAAAGGGATTCTGTCACCAGGTTTTAGCCATCTCATCTGAGCGCACCATAATGTGGACACAGACATCTTTATTCCAGTGATATATCACTTACTAGGCTGCTCAGTGTAGTTTGCATTAAAACACTGTTAAATCATCTGGAGATTATCATTAGAGCACTACTCCAGTAGTCCAGTCATACTTGGGAGCTGCCAAATCTGCAACAGAGAAAACAGTAATTTTATCAAAATGACAGCAAGGAGCTCAGTAAGTGAAACATTGCTGGATCAGGATTTCTATCTCTACATTATGCTGCTGTCCGATGGGATGTCAAAAACCTGGTGACAGAGTCCTTTTAATAACTATTTTAAAGATAAATATAAAGTGGAAGTCCTATGGCTATGATGAAACAATTCTGACAACTGTTCAAATGGCACAATCATTTACTACCGTCAGGTTTCTGAGACGTTTAGTCTAATGCTTTGTCAGTATTACTAGAATCCATAATAATTTAAAGGTCAGGTAGCCATAAAAGTGCTCCTGCCAGTCAGAGCAGTGCAGTCCCTGGAAATCAGGCCTAGGGAAGCAGAATATATTACCATCCCTAACAACGGTAAGCATGACCCCCAGCTGTCCAGCAACCCGACATGTAGAACTGCCTATAAAAATGACCATTTGTCCAGTCAGTGCATCACTCTCTGGTGCCCTTTTACACTGGCACACTGCTTTCTGTCTCTCTCTCTTTCTCTCTCTCCAGTGCAATGCTCTCTGGTGCTCTTTCACTCTCTTTCCAGTGCACCACTCTCTGATGTGTTCTCTTTCTCCCTACTGCACCGCTCTCTGGCACTCCTCTGTCTTTATAGTGCAGTGCTCTCTTTTGTGCTCTCTCAGTCTCCAGTGCATCACTGGCGCTCACTTTTGATCTCTCCCCATTGCACCACTCTCTCGCATGCTCTCTCTCTGGTGCTTTCTTTCCATCCAAAGTGCCTTTTTTTGTCTCTGTGCCTTCACGAGCCTCTCAATCTCTGTCTTTGCCCATCTGTGGCTCTCTATCGGTCTCTGTGCCTCTCTGTCCCTCCCTGTGCTTCTATTTACCTTTTGCATCCCTCTATGTGCCTACCTTTGCCCCTTTGCTCCCCTCTTTGCCTCTATGTGCCTCTCAATGACTCTCTCTCATGCACACCTCTTCCTGTAGGTCAAAGGTAAGAAGCACTACTCAAGTTGCAGCAGAGAAGATTAATTGGTAAGTAACCACAAAGCTACACAGTGTTTAACACTTGTGTATTTTTTAAGAATCTTGTTCCTGTAGGATGCTTCCTGAACATTAAAGTGAATTGTCAGGAAACATCTTTAAGCTACAGGATCCTTGAAAAATATGCAAGTTTTTATTGGATGATTTGTCAGGCTATCAACAATCACACAGGGCCACAGGCCCGTCAACAGGGCAATAGCCCACTCCACAAGGCCAATGACCCTTTGCAAAGGGCCAGAGGTCCCTTTCCGCAGTGCCATAGGCATTTCCACAGGGCCATAACCCACTCCAGCTCTCTCCACAGGGCAACAGGCCCATTTGAAGGGCCACAGATCCCTCTTCAGGGTCACAGGCCTTTCCACAGGGCCGCACCCACCTTCAGCTCTCTCCACAGGGCCATAGGCCCTTTCCTCAGGGCCACAAGCCCCTCCAGCTCTCTCCACAGGGCAACAGACCACTATACAGGGTCACAGGCCTTTCCACAGGGCCACAAGCCCCTTCAGCTCTCTCCACAGGACCACAGGCTCCTACCGGGCCACAGGCCTTTACACAGTGCCACAAGCCCCTCCAGCTCTTTCCACAGGCAATCATGTTGCATGTTGTTTACTGCAAAAGACTTCATAGGCCCCAATCTTACTCCAGAGCCTTCCACAGGCCCCTCCAGCCCACTCCACATGGCCTTTTTTAGCAGAGCAAAACTCCCTCCAGCTCTGTTTACATCACTACATGCCCCTCTGCGGGCAAACAACCCCTTCAACTCTCTCCACAGTACCATAGGCTCCTTCTGCCGGGCCACTAGCATTTCCACAGGGCCACAATCCCCTCCAACTCTTCTCCACAGGACAACAAGCTCTCTTTACCGGGCCATAGCTCCCCTCCACAGGGCCAAATGCACTTTCTGCATGGCCACAGCCCCCTTTAGCTCTCTCCACAGAGACACAAGGCCCGTCTGCAGGGCACAAGCCCCCTCTTCAAGGCCAAAAGGCCTTTCTACAGGGCCATAGTCATTTCCATAGGGCACAAGCCCCTCCAGCTCTCTCCACAGGGCAACGGACCTCTATACAGGGTCACAGGCCTTTCCACAGGGCCACAACACCTTCAGCTCTCTCCACAGGACCACAGGCTCCTACTGGGCCACAGGCCTTTCCACAGTGCCACAAGCCCCTCCAGTTCTCTCCACAGGCAATCATGTTGCATGTTGTTTACTGCAAAGGACTTCATAGGCCCAAATCTTACTCCAGAGCCTTCCACAGGCCTCTCCAGCCCGCTCCACATGGCCTTTTCCTCAGGCCACAACTCCCTCCAGCTCTCTTTACATCGCCACATGCCCCTCTGCGGGGCCACAGACCCCTATACAGGGTCACAGGCCTTTCCACAGGGCCTCAACCCCTTCAGCTGTCTCCACAGGACCACAGGCTTTTCCACAGCCCACAACTCCTTCCACCTCTCACCACAGGGCCACAGCCCCTTCCACAAGGCTAAAGGGCCTATTCATAGGGCAACAGACCTTTCCACAGGGCCACAACACCCTCCAGCTCTCTCCACAGGACAAGAAGCTCTCTTTACAGGGCCATAGCTCACCTCCACAGGGCCAAATGCACTTTCCACACGGCCACAACTCCCAACAGCCCTCTCCACAGTGTCACAGGGCCCGTCTGCAGGGCACAAGCCCCCTCTTCAAAGCCCAAAGGCCTTTCTACATGGCCATAGTCATTCCCATAGGGCACAAGCACCTCCAGCTCTCTCCACAGGGCAACGGACCCCTGTACAGGGTCACAGGCCTTTCCACAGGGCCACAAAACCTTCAGCTCTCTCCACAGGCAATCATGTTGCATGTTGTTTACTGCAGAGGACTTCATAGGCCCAAATCTTACTCCAGAGCCTTCCACAGGCCCCTCCAGCCCACTCCACATGGCCTTTTCCTCAGGCCACAACTCCCTCCAGCTCTCTTTACATCGCCACATGCCCCTCTGCGGGGCCACAGACCCCTATACAGCGTCACATGCCTTTCCACAGGGCCTCAACCCCTTCAGCTCTCTCCACAGGACCGCTGCCTCCTGCCGGGCTACAAGCCTTTCCACAGGGCCACAATCCCCTCCAACTCTTCTCCGCAGGACAACAAGCTCTCTTTACCGGGCCATAGCTCCCCTCCACATGCACTTTCTGCATGTACACAGCCCCCTTTAGCTCTCTCCACAGAGACACAAGGCCCGTCTGCAGGGCACAAGCCCCCTCTTCAAGGCCAAAAGGCCTTTCTACATGGCCATAGTCATTTCCATAGGGCACGAGCCCCTCCAGCTCTCTCCACAGGGCAACGGACCCCTATACAGGGTCACAGGCCTTTCCACAGGGCCACAACACCTTCAGCTCTCTCCACAGGACCACAGGCTCCTACTGGGCCACAGGCCTTTCTACAGTGCCACAAGCCCCTCCAGCTCTCTCCACAGGCAATCGTGTTGCATATTGTTTACTGCAAAGGACTTCATAGGCCCAAATCTTACTCGAGAGCCTTCCACAGGCCTTTCCAGCCCGCTCCACATGGCCTTTTCCTCAGGCCACAACTCCCTCCAGCTCTCTTTACATCGCTACATGCCCCTCTGCGGGGCCACAGACCCCTATACAGGGTCACAGGCCTTTCCACAGGGCCTCAACCCCTTCAGCTGTCTCCACAGGACCACAGGCTTTTCCACAGCCCACAACTCCTTCCACCTCTCACCACAGGGCCACAGCCCCTTCCACAAGGCCAAAGGGCCTATCCATAGGGCCACAGACCTTTCCACATGGCCACAACACCCTCCAGCTCTCTCCACAGGACAAGAAGCTCTCTTTACAGGGCCATAGCTCACCTCCACAGGGCCAAATGCACTTTCCACACGGCCACAACTCCCAACAGCTCTCTCCACAGAGTCACAGGGCCCGTCTGCAGGGCACAAGCGCCCTCTTCAAGGCCAAAAGGCCTTTCTACATGGCTATAGTCATTTCCATACGGCACGAGCCCCTCCAGCTCTCTCCACAGGGCAACGGACCCCTATACAGGGTCACAGGCCTTTCCACAGGGCCACAACACCTTCAGCTCTCTCCACAGGACCACAGGCTCCTACAGGGCCACAGGCCTTTCCACAGTGCCACAAGCCCCTCCAGCTCTCTCCACAGGCAATCATGTTGCATGTTGTTTACTGCAAAGGACTTCATAGGCTCAAATCTTACTCCAGAGCCTTCCACAGGCCTCTCCAGCCCGCTCCACATGGCCTTTTCCTCAGGCCACAACTCCCTCCAGCTCTCTTTACATCGCCACATGCCCCTTTGCGGGGCCACAGACCCCTATACAGGGTCACAGGCCTTTCCACAGGGCCTCAACCCCTTCAGCTGTCTCCACAGGACCACAGGCTTTTCCACAGCCCACAACTCCTTCCAGCTCTCACCACAGGGCCACAGCCCTTTCCACAAGGCTAAAGGGCCTATCCATAGGGCCACAGACCTTTCCACAGGGCCACAACACCCTCCAGCTCTCTCCACAGGACAAGAAGCTCTCTTTACAGGGCCATAGCTCACCTCCACAGGGCCAAATGCACTTTCCACACGGCTACAACTCCCAACACCTCTCTCCACAGAGTCACAGGGCCCGTCTGCAGGGCACAAGCGCCCTCTTCAAGGCCAAAAGGCCTTTCTACATGGCTATAGTCATTTCCATACGGCACGAGCCCCTCCAGCTCTCTCCACAGGGCAACGGACCCCTATACAGGGTCACAGGCCTTTCCACAGGGCCACAACACCTTCAGCTCTCTCCACAGGACCACAGGCTCCTACTGGGCCACAGGCCTTTCCACAGTGCCACAAGCCCCTCCAGCTCTCTCCACAGGCAATCATGTTGCATGTTGTTTACTGCAAAGGACTTCATAGGCTCAAATCTTACTCCAGAGCCTTCCACAGGCCTCTCCAGCCCGCTCCACATGGCCTGTTCCTCAGGCCACAACTCCCTCCAGCTCTCTTTACATCGCCACATGCCCCTCTGCGGGGCCACAGACCCCTATACAGGGTCACAGGCCTTTCCACAGGGCCTCAACCCCTTCAGCTGTCTCCACAGGACCACAGGCTTTTCCACAGCCCACAACTCCTTCCAGCTCTCACCACAGGGCCACAGCCCTTTCCACAAGGCTAAAGGGCCTATCCATAGGGCCACATACCTTTCCACAGGGCCACAACACCCTCCAGCTCTCTCCACAGGACAAGAAGCTCTCTTTACAGGGCCATAGCTCACCTCCACAGGGCCAAATGCACTTTCCACACGGCTACAACTCCCAACAGCTCTCTCCACAGAGTCACAGGGCCCGTCTGCAGGGCACAAGCGCCCTCTTCAAGGCCAAAAGGCCTTTCTACATGGCTATAGTCATTTCCATACGGCACGAGCCCCTCCAGCTCTCTCCACAGGGCAACGGACCCCTATACAGGGTCACAGGCCTTTCCACAGGGCCACAACACCTTCAGCTCTCTCCACAGGACCACAGGCTCCTACTGGGCCACAGGCCTTTCCATAGTGCCACAAGCCCCTCCAGCTCTCTCCACAGGCAATCATGTTGCATGTTGTTTACTGCAAAGGACTTCATAGGCTCAAATCTTACTCCAGAGCCTTCCACAGGCCTCTCCAGCCCGCTCCACATGGCCTTTTCCTCAGGCCACAACTCCCTCCAGCTCTCTTTACATCGCCACATGCCCCTCTGCGGGGCCACAGACCCCTATACAGGGTCACAGGCCTTTCCACAGGGCCTCAACCCCTTCAGCTGTCTCCACAGGACCACAGGCTTTTCCACAGCCCACAACTCCTTCCAGCTCTCACCACAGGGCCACAGCCCTTTCCACAAGGCTAAAGGGCCTATCCATAGGGCCACATACCTTTCCACATGGCCACAACACCCTCCAGCTCTCTCCACAGGACATGAAGCTCTCTTTACAGGGCCATAGCTCACCTCCACAGGGCCAAATGCACTTTCCACACGGCCACAACTCCCAACAGCTCTCTCCACAGAGTCACAGGGCCCGTCTGCAGGGCACAAGCCCCCTCTTCAAGGCCAAAAGGCCTTTCTACATGGCCATAGTCATTTCCATAGGGCACGAGCCCCTCCAGCTCTCTCCACAGGGCAACAGACCCCTATACAGGATCACAGGCCTTTCCACAGGGCCACAACACCTTCAGCTCTCTCCACAGGACCACAGGCTTCTACTGGGCCACAGGCCTTTCTACAGTGCCACAAGCCCCTCCAGCTCTCTCCACAGGCAATCATGTTGCATGTTGTTTACTGCAAAGGACTTCATAGGCTCAAATCTTACTCCAGAGCCTTCCACAGGCCTCTCCAGCCCGCTCCACATGGCCTTTTCCTCAGGCCACAACTCCCTCCAGCTCTCTTTACATCGCCACATGCCCCTCTGCGGGGCCACAGACCCCTATACAGGGTCACAGGCCTTTCCACAGGGCCTCAACCCCTTCAGCTGTCTCCACAGGACCACAGGCTTTTCCACAGCCCACAACTCCTTCCAGCTCTCACCACAGGGCCACAGCCCTTTCCACAAGGCTAAAGGGCCTATCCATAGGGCCACAGACCTTTCCACAGGGCCACAACACCCTCCAGCTCTCTCCACAGGACAAGAAGCTCTCTTTACAGGGCCATAGCTCACCTCCACAGGGCCAAATGCACTTTCCACACGGCTACAACTCCCAACAGCTCTCTCCACAGAGTCACAGGGCCCGTCTGCAGGGCACAAGCGCCCTCTTCAAGGCCAAAAGGCCTTTCTACATGGCCATAGTCATTTCCATACGGCACGAGCCCCTCCAGCTCTCTCCACAGGGCAACGGACCCCTATACAGGGTCACAGGCCTTTCCACAGGGCCACAACACCTTCAGCTCTCTCCACAGGACCACAGGCTCCTACTGGGCCACAGGCCTTTCCACAGTGCCACAAGCCCCTCCAGCTCTCTCAACAGGCAATCATGTTGCATGTTGTTTACTGCAAAGGACTTCATAGGCTCAAATCTTACTCCAGAGCCTTCCACAGGCCTCTCCAGCCCGCTCCACATGGCCTTTTCCTCAGGCCACAACTCCCTCCAGCTCTCTTTACATCGCCACATGCCCCTCTGCGGGGCCACAGACCCCTATACAGGGTCACAGGCCTTTCCACAGGGCCTCAACCCCTTCAGCTGTCTCCACAGGACCACAGGCTTTTCCACAGCCCACAACTCCTTCCAGCTCTCACCACAGGGCCACAGCCCTTTCCACAAGGCTAAAGGGCCTATCCATAGGGCCACAGACCTTTCCACAGGGCCACAACACCCTCCAGCTCTCTCCACAGGACAAGAAGCTCTCTTTACAGGGCCATAGCTCACCTCCACAGGGCCAAATGCACTTTCCACACGGCTACAACTCCCAACAGCTCTCTCCACAGAGTCACAGGGCCCGTCTGCAGGGCACAAGCGCCCTCTTCAAGGCCAAAAGGCCTTTCTACATGGCTATAGTCATTTCCATACGGCACGAGCCCCTCCAGCTCTCTCCACAGGGCAACGGACCCCTATACAGGGTCACAGGCCTTTCCACAGGGCCACAACACCTTCAGCTCTCTCCACAGGACCACAGGCTCCTACTGGGCCACAGGCCTTTCCACAGTGCCACAAGCCCCTCCAGCTCTCTCCACAGGCAATCATGTTGCATGTTGTTTACTGCAAAGGACTTCATAGGCTCAAATCTTACTCCAGAGCCTTCCACAGGCCTCTCCAGCCCGCTCCACATGGCCTCTTCCTCAGGCCACAACTCCCTCCAGCTCTCTTTACATCGCCACATGCCCCTCTGCGGGGCCACAGACCCCTATACAGGGTCACAGGCCTTTCCACAGGGCCTCAACCCCTTCAGCTGTCTCCACAGGACCACAGGCTTTTCCACAGCCCACAACTCCTTCCAGCTCTCACCACAGGGCCACAACCCTTTCCACAAGGCTAAAGGGCCTATCCATAGGGCCACATACCTTTCCACAGGGCCACAACACCCTCCAGCTCTCTCCACAGGACAAGAAGCTCTCTTTACAGGGCCATAGCTCACCTCCACAGGGCCAAATGCACTTTCCACACGGCTACAACTCCCAACAGCTCTCTCCACAGAGTCACAGGGCCCGTCTGCAGGGCACAAGCGCCCTCTTCAAGGCCAAAAGGCCTTTCTACATGGCTATAGTCATTTCCATACGGCACGAGCCCCTCCAGCTCTCTCCACAGGGCAACGGACCCCTATACAGGGTCACAGGCCTTTCCACAGGGCCACAACACCTTCAGCTCTCTCCACAGGACCACAGGCTCCTACTGGGCCACAGGCCTTTCCACAGTGCCACAAGCCCCTCCAGCTCTCTCCACAGGCAATCATGTTGCATGTTGTTTACTGCAAAGGACTTCATAGGCTCAAATCTTACTCCAGAGCCTTCCACAGGCCTCTCCAGCCCGCTCCACATGGCCTTTTCCTCAGGCCACAACTCCCTCCAGCTCTCTTTACATCGCCACATGCCCCTCTGCGGGGCCACAGACCCCTATACAGGGTCACAGGCCTTTCCACAGGGCCTCAACCCCTTCAGCTGTCTCCACAGGACCACAGGCTTTTCCACAGCCCACAACTCCTTCCAGCTCTCACCACAGGGCCACAGCCCTTTCCACAAGGCTAAAGGGCCTATCCATAGGGCCACATACCTTTCCACAGGGCCACAACACCCTCCAGCTCTCTCCACAGGACAAGAAGATCTCTTTACAGGGCCATAGCTCACCTCCACAGGGCCAAATGCACTTTCCACACGGCCACAACTCCCAACAGCTCTCTCCACAGAGTCACAGGGCCCGTCTGCAGGGCACAAGCCCCCTCTTCAAGGCCAAAAGGCCTTTCTACATGGCCATAGTCATTTCCATAGGGCACGAGCCCCTCCAGCTCTCTCCACAGGGCAACAGACCCCTATACAGGATCACAGGCCTTTCCACAGGGCCACAACACCTTCAGCTCTCTCCACAGGACCACAGGCTCCTACTGGGCCACAGGCCTTTCCACAGTGCCACAAGCCCCTCCAGCTCTCTCCACAGGCAATCATGTTGCATGTTGTTTACTGCAAAGGACTTCATAGGCTCAAATCTTACTCCAGAGCCTTCCACAGGCCTCTCCAGCCCGCTCCACATGGCCGTTTCCTCAGGCCACAACTCCCTCCAGCTCTCTTTACATCGCCACATGCCCCTCTGCGTGGCCACAGACCCCTATACAGGGTCACAGGCCTTTCCACAGGGCCTCAACCCCTTCAGCTGTCTCCACAGGACCACAGGCTTTTCCACAGCCCACAACTTCTTCCAGCTCTCACCACAGGGCCACAGCCCTTTCCACAAGGCTAAAGGGCCTATCCATAGGGCCACAGACCTTTCCACAGGGCCACAACACCCTCCAGCTCTCTCCACAGGACAAGAAGCTCTCTTTACAGGGCCATAGCTCACCTCCACAGGGCCAAATGCACTTTCCACACGGCTACAACTCCCAACAGCTCTCTCCACAGAGTCACAGGGCCCGTCTGCAGGGCACAAGCGCCCTCTTCAAGGCCAAAAGGCCTTTCTACATGGCTATAGTCATTTCCATACGGCACGAGCCCCTCCAGCTCTCTCCACAGGGCAACGGACCCCTATACATGGTCGCAGGCCTTTCCACAGGGCCACAACACCTTCAGCTCTCTCCACAGGACCACAGGCTCCTACTGGGCCACAGGCCTTTCCACAGTGCCACAAGCCCCTCCAGCTCTCTCCACAGGCAATCATGTTGCATGTTGTTTACTGCAAAGGACTTCATAGGCTCAAATCTTACTCCAGAGCCTTCCACAGGCCTCTCCAGCCCGCTCCACATGGCCTTTTCCTCAGGCCACAACTCCCTCCAGCTCTCTTTACATCGCCACATGCCCCTCTGCGGGGCCACAGACCCCTATACAGGGTCACAGGCCTTTCCACAGGGCCTCAACCCCTTCAGCTGTCTCCACAGGACCACAGGACCACAGGCTCCTACTGGGCCACAGGCCTTTCCACAGTGCCACAAGCCCCTCCAACTCTTCTCCACAGGACAACAAGCTCTCTTTACCGGGCCATAGCTCCCATCAACAGGGCGAAATGCACTTTCTGCACCGCCACTGCCCCCTTTAGCTCTCTCCACAGAGACACAAGGCCCGTCTGCAAGGCACAAGCCCCCTCTTCAAGGCCAGAAGGCCTGTCTACATGGCCATAGTCATTTCCATAGGGCACGAGCCCCTACAGCTCTCTCCACAGGGCAACGGACCCCTATACAGGGTCACAGGCCTTTCCACAGGGCCTCAACCCCATCAGCTCTCTCCACAGGACCACTGGCTCCTTCTGCCGGGCCACAAGCATTTCCACAGGGCCACAATCCCCTCAAACTCTTTTCCACATGACAACAAGCTAACTTTACAAGGACATAGCTCCCTTCCTCATAGCCAGCCATCATGGTGTTTGTGTTATTAAAGAAAAAAAAAATTTGAGGGCTGGCTAGAGGCAGCCGTGGACACACTATAGCCAGCCCTCATGGTGTTTGTGTTATTAAAGAAAAAAAAATTTGGGAGTTGGCTAGAGGCAGCCGTGGACACACGATAGCCAGCCCTCATGGTGTTTGTGTTATTAAAGAAAAAAAAAATTGGGGGGCTGGCTAGAGGCAGCCGTGAACACACGATATCCAGCCCTCATGGTGTTTGTGTTATTAAAGAAAAAAAAAATTGGGGGGCTGGCTAGAGGCAGCCGTGGACACATGATAGCCAGCCCTCATGGTGTTTGTGTTATTAAAGAAAAAAAAATTGGGGGGCTGGCTAGAGGCAGCCGTGGACACACGATAGCCAGGCCTCATGGTGCTTGTGTTATTAAAGAAAAAAAAAATTGGGGGGCTGGCTAGAGGTAGCCGTGGATACACGATAGCCAGCCCTCATGCTGTTTGTGTTATTAAAGAAAAAAAAAAAATTGGGGGGCTGGCTAGAGGCAGCCGTGAACACACGATAGCCAGCCCTCATGGTGTTTGTGTTATTAAAGAAAAAAAAAAAATTGGGGGGCTGGCTAGAGGCAGCCGTGAACACACGATAGCCAGCCCTCATGGTGTTTGTGTTATTAAAGAAAAAAAAAATTGGGGTGCTGGCTAAAGGCAGCCATGGACACATGATAGCCAGCCCTCATGGTGTTTGTGTTATTAAAGAAAAAAAAATTGGGGGGCTGGCTAGAGGCAGCCGTGAACACACGATAGCCAGCCCTCATGGTGTTTGTGTTATTAAAGAAAAACAAAAATTGGGGGGCTGGCTAGAGGCAGCCGTGGACACACGATAGCCAGCCCTCATGGTGTTTGTGTTATTAAAGAAAAAAAAATTTGGGGGTTGGCTAGAGGCAGCCGTGGACACACGATAGCCAGCCCTCATGGTGTTTGTGTTATTAAAGAAAAAAAAAATTGGGGGGCTGGCTAGAGGCAGCCGTGAACACACGATAGCCAGCCCTCATGGTGTTTGTGTTATTAAAGAAAAAAAAAAAATTGGGGGGCTGGCTAGAGGCAGCCGTGGACACACGATAGCCAGCCCTCATGGTGTTTGTGTTATTAAAGAAAAAAAAAATTGGAGGGCTGGCTAGAGGCAGCCGTGAACACACGAAAGCCAGCCCTCATGGTGTTTGTGTTATTAAAGAAAAAAAAAATTGGGGGGCTGGCTAGAGGCAGCCGTGGACACATGATAGCGAGCCCTCATGGTGTTTGTGTTATTAAAGAAAAAAAAAATTGGGGGGCTGGCTAGAGGCAGCCGTGAACACACGATAGCCAGCCCTCATGGTGTTTGTGTTATTAAAGAAAAAAAAAATTGGGGGGCTGGCTAGAGGCAGCCGTGAACACACGATAGCCAGCCCTCATGGTGTTTGTGTTATTAAAGAAAAAAAAAATTGGGGGGCTGGCTAGAGGCAGCCGTGGACACATGATAGCCAGCCCTCATGGTGTTTGTGTTATTAAAGAAAAAAAAAATTGGGGGGCTGGCTAGAGGCAGCCATGGACACACGATAGCCAGCCCTCATGGTGCTTGTGTTATTAAAGAAAAAAAAAATTGGGGGGCTGGCTAGAGGTAGCCGTGGATACACGATAGCCAGCCCTCATGGTGTTTGTGTTATTAAAGAAAAAAAAAAATTGGGGGGCTGGCTAGAGACAGCCGTGAACACACGATAGCCAGCCCTCATGGTGTTTGTGTTATTAAAGAAAAAAAAAATTGGGGGGCTGGCTAGAGGCAGCCGTGGACACACGATAGCCAGCCCTCATGGTGTTTGTGTTATTAAAGAAAAAAAAAATTAGGGGGCTGGCTAGAGGCAGCCGTGAACACACGATAGCCAGCCCTCATGGTGTTTGTGTTATTAAAGAAAAAAAATATTTGGGTGGCTGGCTAGAGGCAGCCGTGGACACACGATAGCCAGCCCTAATGGTGTTTGTGTTATTAAAGAAAAAAAAAATTGGGGGGCTGGCTAGAGGCAGCCGTGAACACACGATAGCCAGGCCTCATGGTGCTTGTGTTATTAAAGAAAAAAAAAATTGGGGGGCTGGCTAGAGGTAGCCGTGGATACACGATAGCCAGCCCTCATGGTGTTTGTGTTATTAAAGAAAAAAAAAATTGGGGGGCTGGCTAGAGGCAGCCGTGAACACACGATAGCCAGCCCTCATGGTGTTTGTATTATTAAAGAAATAAAAAAATTGGGGGGCTGGCTAGAGGCAGCCGTGAACACACGATAGCCAGCCCTCATGGTGTTTGTGTTATTAAAGAAAAAAAAAATTGGGGGGCTGGCTAGAGGCAGCCATGGACACATGATAGCCAGCCCTCATGGTGTTTGTGTTATTAAAGAAAAAAAAAATTGGGGGGCTGGCTAGAGGCAGCCGTGAACACACGATAGCCAGCCCTCATGGTGTTTGTGTTATTAAAGAAAAACAAAAATTGGGGGGCTGGCTAGAGGCAGCCGTGGACACACGATAGCCAGCCCTCATGGTGTTTGTGTTATTAAAGAAAAAAAAATTGGGGGGTTGGCTAGAGGCAGCCGTGGACACACGATAGCCAGCCCTCATGGTGTTTGTGACGCGCCCCTGGGCCTGTGTCGCGCTGCGTTGCGCATGCGGGAGCCTACCCGGAGCCGGATCAGTAGAGGGTTGTAGTCTCGTGGCGGTGACCCGGTCCGTGCCCAGGGAGTCAAACTAGACGGCAGTCTATTAGTAGTAAATAGTTGATGACTACGCCACCCGTTGAGTGCAGCCAGGGAGCTGCTGCTGCAGGGCAGACAGCTGAGGCCGGTGGTAGGATTGTGCAGCGTGATAGTATAACCCCCAACGGGAGGGGTATGGCCTCAGGGCAGCCGACGTGGATGATGGGGGTAGCAGGAACCACTCAGAGACGGTACGGTGTAGTTCAGGGTCTTTACTGGTAACAACGATAGACCCTCCCGGAGTACTTGCTAGCAAACGGGGCCTGGTCAGTCTTTGAGCAGATGGGATCTCCCCTGGCCAGGCGTAGTTATAGGCCTCACAAACTGACTGTACTCTTCTGGCTACCTTGCTAGAAGCTGATGTAAGTAGCCCACGTCCCTGAGTGTACCGTGTGGTGCTCACCCGTATGGCCGGTGACTCGGGGCCTTCTAATGGCTTCCGCTCCACGATGGCGGTGCTGGTCCCACGCGTGTGACCGTGCCTTCGGGCTTCTGGGCCAGAGGACCTGAAATCCCCTGCCTGACGGATTCTGCTGCTGGGTAGAAGTTAGTCCCCACAGCCTCGGACTCCGGGTCCGGTAAAGAATCTTCTTAGTCAGGGCGAGCGCTGCAGCTGCCAGCCCCTGACTCCTTGGAACTCTGCTGTTTCCTATGCTGCTTCTTGTCTCCACTCTCCTTGTCTGACTCACCCTGCCTCAGCCCCGGGTTTATACAGGGGAAGTTCTTCCCCTCCCAAGACTGGGCAGGAGGTGTGGCATGCACAGGATCCCTGACCAAAGGACCTCCCACCTGCTCTCAGACATAACATTACATTACTGTGGAAAACCAGACCCCTGGGGTGCCACATTCCCCCCTAGTGAATTTTAGTACTCCGGGACTAAACACATTTAGAAAAACATAACAAGGCAAAAACATTAATAATACAATAAGAAAACATATAAAGATGGTTACGGCGTGTCCGCAACCGGGTGCAGTCTCTGAAGAAAGCAAGGTGTCCATTTCACCAACACAGGGAGACGTAACCAGGTAGGGGTCTGTCCTACCCCGAGTCCTTAACAGTCTCTAGTCCATCCTGGGTTACGCTCCAACTATATACAAGGATTCCCGGTAAATCCACCAAGGTTTCCTAAAAACAACTGGAAACACAAAATTATTCACAAGCAACAATACACAGAAAAACATAAATAAAACAATTTATACACTTTAAATTCTCCAGCGTGCGGGTAACTGGCCTCTAGTGACCCGAGTGGACCTACGGAGCTGACTGTCTGGCCCTGAACTACAGGGTGTAGGAGCTGTCAAGGGTAAACTGGGCAGCTGTCTACCGGCTCTTTGTCTCACTAGGGGTACGGCAGGCTCACTATAAGCAGAGGGTTGATTCTCCTGTTCTGCTTGTGTGGAGTCTTCTGCCTCCTGGACCGGCTGTTCTTCCAGCTCTACCCGTTGCTCCGTAGGTTCTTGGGATAATGGTTTGAGGAAGGTGAGTACGGGTACCACAACTGCACCATTGACTTGAGTCCAAGACTGAGGGAAGTCCCCGAGCACGGTACTAACCATATCTTCCCTTTCTTCCACGGGTCGATGGTCTTCTTGTTCCTCTTCAGGGTTTCTCAGTTGTTCGGGACACTTCTTCAGGTGGTCCCGGGATACAATGGCTGTGGTTTCCCCTCCGTCTTTACTGATGGTACAGACCTTCGGGTTCTCGTGGCTTGAGGGCAGTACGGTGTACGGGTCCTCCTCCCACTGGTCATCCAACTTGTGGAGCCGTCTTTTCCTCTTCAAGACCTGCTCTCCGGGTACCAGGGGAACAGCGGGAGCATACTGGTTGTAAGTCTTCTCTTGTCTTTCCCTAGCCTGACAGAGACTTCGCTCCACGCTCTCTTGTACTCTCCGGTACTGCTGCTGCCTCTCTGTGTCCCAGTCTGTTTCTGGTGAAGTGTCCTCAGGTGTCAGGACTCCCATTTCCAGGTCAACAGGTAACTTACCAGGTCTCGCCCTCATTAGGTAAGCCGGGGTACAGTTGGTGGAACCTACCGGGATGTGGTTGTATAGGTCCACCAGATCGGGCAACTTCTCAGGCCACAGACTGCGTTCTTCCAGGGGCAATGTTTTTAGCAGATCCATTACCACCTGGTTCATTTTTTCACAAAGTCCATTAGTTTGCGGATGGTAGGGTGTCTTCCTTATCTTCCGGCAGCCATACAGATTGCAGAATTCCTGGAAGACCTCCGCTTCAAAGGCAGGTCCCTGGTCCGTCAGCACTTGGTCCGGGTACCCGTGTGGACGGCAGAAGTGCTGCTGGAAGGCTCTAGCTGCTGTTTGAGCCATTAAGTCCTTGACGGGGACGACAACCAAGAACCGGGAGTAATGATCCACGATGGTTAACGCGTAGACGTAGCCACTTCTGCTTGGGGTCAGTTTTACATGATCCAAGGCTACCAGTTCCAACGGTTGCCGGGTGACGATGGACTGCAGGGGAGTCTTCTGGCTGGCCCGGTCCTTCCTTCTCAGATTGCACGGGCCACAGTCTCTGCACCACTTCTCGATGGTTCCCCTCATGCCTACCCAGTGGAACCGCTCGCGCAGCAGGAACTCCAGCTTTTTCCACCCGAAGTGTCCAGCTCCGTCGTGGTATGCCTCCATCACCATGGCTGCGTCTCTTCGTGGCACCACTACTTGCCAGAGTAGTTCATGCGTCCGGGAGTTGACCATTCTGCGGCACAACTTCCCCTTGTAAAGGAATAGTCGACTCTTCTCCGCCCATAGTTGTTTGGCTTCCTCCGGAGCGTCTGGTTCAAGTCGAGCCTCCGGCCGAGTCAGCATCTCCTTCACCAGTCGGACGGCAGGGTCGCTGTCTTGCGTTTCCGCCCAGTTGTAGTGGGGTAAGGGGTTCAACGTAGCAGCCTGTTTACCCCTTACCCGGTGGGAATACTGGATAGTCCCATGACGGTGGAACGCAGGGAGTTCAACTTCTTCCAGTCCCTCCGGATCTTCTCCTTCGTCCGGCAGGTTGGGCATCCTGGACAGGGCATCCGCGTTAGTATTGGAGCGTCCTGCCCGGTATTTGATTGTGAACTCGTAGTTGGACAGACGGGCCATCCACCTCTGCTCCAGGGCACCGAGTCTTGCCGTGTCCAGGTGTATCAACGGGTTGTTATCCGTGTATACGGTGAACCGGGAAGAAGCGAGGTAATGCCTAAAGCGCTCGGTGACTGCCCATACCACGGCCAGGAACTCTAGCTTAAATGAGCTGTAATTCTCGGGGTTCCTTTCGGTGGGTCGCAGTTTTCGGCTGGCATAGGAGATCACTCGTTCTCTCCCCTGCTGAATCTGGGATAGTACGGCTCCTAGCCCGATGTTACTGGCGTCGGTGTAGAGGATGAAGGGCTGGCTATAGTCTGGGTACGCCAAGATTTCATCCCCCGTGAGGGCCATCTTCAGCTGGCGGAAGGACTCTTCTTCTAGCTCTTCCCATTTGAAGGGCGGCTTCTGGTTCTTGGCCTTCCGGGACTGGCCTATCAGGAGGTCCTGCATAGGCGCTGCCTTTTTGGTGAAACCGGGAATAAACCTTCGGTAGTAGCCTACCAACCCTAGGAACTGCCGCACTTCTTTTACGCTGGAGGGGCTTGGCCATCCCTTAATTGCGGTGATCTTATCGGGGTCGGGAGCCACTCCGTCAGCGCTCACCACGTGTCCCAGGTATTGCACCTTTGGTTTCAGGAGGTGACACTTGGAGGGTTTCACCTTTAGGCCGTAACTCGCCAGAGCTTCGAACACCTCCGCCAGGTGTTTCAGGTGGTCCTCATAAGTTTTGGAGTATACGATGACATCGTCCAGGTACAACAGGACCGTCTCGAAGTTTCTGTGGCCCAGACAGCACTCCATTAATCGTTGGAAGGTTCCTGGGGCGTTGCAGAGTCCGAACGGCATGCAGGTGAACTCACTAAGTCCCATCGGGGTGGTGAATGCGGTCTTCTCCCGGTCCGCCTCTGCTACAGGAACCTGCCAGTACCCGCTAGTGAGATCCAAGGTAGAGAAGAAGTTAGCAGATCTTAAAGCAGCCAATGACTCCTCTATCCTTGGTAAGGGGTACGCATCCTTGTGTGTGATACGGTTGATTTTCCGGTAATCTACACACATCCTCATGGTGTTGTCTTTCTTTTTGACTAAAACTAGTGGGGCTGCCCAGGGGCTACAGCTATCCCGGATTACCCCAGCCTCCTTCATGTCTCTAAGCATCCCCTTGGCGTGTTGGTAATGTGCAGGGGGTATGGGTCGATACCTCTCTTTTATGGGAGGATGATCTCCCGTGGGGATGCGGTGTTCTACCCCCTTGACTCGCCCGAAGTCTAACGGGTGTTTACTAAACACTCTCTCATACTCTTGAACCACCCGATAGACTCCTTGTTTCTGATGTGAGGGAGTGGAATCAGTACCCAAATGTAGTTGCTGACACCAGTCCTCCATGTCTTTCTTAGAGCCGTTACCTTCCTCCGGGTGAGATGGAGGCAAGGGTTCCACAGATTGTATAGAATTTTGATTAGTGGTATATAATTTGGCTAGCGTGGCATACCGGGGCAGGTACACTTCCCTCTCCCCGATATTTATTATGCGAATGGGCACCCTCCCATGGCGTACATTGACCACCCCCCGTGCTGTCAAAATGGTGGGCCTACTGTCTGAGTAAACTGGTTCTACCATTGCCTGGTAATCTCTTCCTCTCAGACCAATAGCTGCCCGGCACCAAATCATCATTTCACTTTTTGGGGGCATGGCAATAGGAAAAGGGTCACACATTCTTACGCTACCAATCTCACCGCCGGAGAGTTCCACTTGTTGCCGTTGCATCAGTGCCCGGATCTCTTTCTGGAGCACCCGCTGCTCGCCGGAGCTGGCGTTCTTGGCAACCTGCTGTAAAAGGAAAATCACCTCTGCAAGACAATTTTCAATTACGTTAGTTCCTAGAGTTATTTTTGGGTGACTCTCATGTTTATCAATATCTACAATGATCAGTCCCTGTGCGGCCAGTTCGACTCTACCGATTTTGAGGGCCACCTCCTTAAATCCGATCTGTGGCACAGGCTGGCCATTGCTGGCGATGATACTCAAGTCGTCGTCAGGGTAGTGGGTAATATCCGAGTCATTCCAGTACTGCTTGAAGAGCACGTACGGGATGGTGGTGACCTGTGACCCGGTATCCAGTAGGGCACTCATGGGAATGCCATCCAGTACCACAGGCAAGACTGGACGTCCTCCCACATATCTGTCGCGCCAGTTCGATGGGCCTGGTGATCTTTTTCCTGGGGGTTGGCCCTCTACCCCAGGTTGTGCCCGTTTAAAGAACAGTACCTTTCCATATGTCCGGGTTGATTGCAGCGGCGGCAGATGGGTCGTCCGTCCTCGCTGTATCGGTCACTGGGTCTTCCTCTGGCCGGTGGGGTCCTCCTTGGTCGACGCCACGGGATGTCCTCCGGTCCGGATGCCAGCTGGATCTTCCCTGGGGTGGAAACCTGTAAAGACTGCACAGTTCGGGTTAGCGCAGCAACGCTCTTAGCTAGCTCTTGGACCTGATGGTGTAGGTCTGGAGCCGGGTCATTGTCCAAAGCCTGCGCATCAGCTCCCACAGGCCCTGCTGACAAGGGCGCCGCCTCCTGGTAGTAAGTGGTAGTGGGGCGTCTGTGGGTCACAACGCCACCTGGTGCCGGTTCTCGGAGCACCCGGATGGCTCTGTCCTTGAACTGTGCAAAGTCCAGATGGGGATCCTGTAAGGCCATTGCCCGCAACTGGGTTCGGTGGGCATTGCAATATAAACCCTCTATAAATTGTTCAGTCAACAGCCTGTCCTCGTTTCCCACCCCATCAGGGTCGGTCTGCTTTATGGCCCTCAGGGCCTCTTGTAGGTTTAGTGCATAGTCCCTTATACTCTCATGCGCTCGCTGCTTGCACCCGTAGAATCTAAGCTTAATCTCGGCTGAGGTGCGGGTATCAAAGGTGTCCTTCAGCCGGGTTAGTATCCCTGCGACAGTCTTCCTCCCAGGTGGCCAGGATTTTACTTCCCTTTTGGCTGCCCCGGTTAGTTGGGCCACCAGGATGCTCACTTTTTGCTCTTCTGTGAGGGGGTACACCTGGAAGAGGCTATCCAGCTTTTCTCTAAAGTCATGCAGGGTATGTGACTCCCCTGAATACTGGGGTAGCCAAGCTGCTCCCGGGATATAGGGCATGGTGAAGGGCATAACTGCAGCAGCGGTAGCGCTGGCGGGGGTTGGGGCAGTGAAGCTCTCCTCCGTATCCGACATCTTCCTCCCCCCTAGTGGACCGTGGCCTACCTTGCGATGATCCTCTTCCGTAGGCCGCGGCTCCGCAGTGGATCGTCAGGGTTGAGGACCTTCCGTCGCGCTCCTGTGACGTCGGCGTCTGCTGGGCTCCTTCCAGGACCTTACGCAACGTCCGGACGTGAGGCGGGGCTTCAGTTCTCGCGCGCTTTCGGAGTCCACGCCCCTCTTCTTCCCGCGCGGCGTCCCCAAGATGGCGTCCAACGGCGGGAAAACTCCACGGATGGCGGGAAGAAGGCCGAAGATGGCGCCGGATGGCGGGAAACTTCACCGATGGCGGGAAGAAGGTAGAAGATGGCGCCGGATGGCGGGAAACCTCCACGGATAGCGGGAATCTTCACCACTGGTAAGTTTGAACAGTCTTTGCTTTTCAGGCACGCAGTACCCGGTGGTTGCGGGCACGAAACGCCGACTACGCCAAAGTTGACGCGCCCCTGGGCCTGTGTCGCGCTGCGTTGCGCATGCGGGAGCCTACCCGGAGCCGGATCAGTAGAGGGTTGTAGTCTCGTGGCGGTGACCCGGTCCGTGCCCAGGGAGTCAAACTAGACGGCAGTCTATTAGTAGTAAATAGTTGATGACTACGCCACCCGTTGAGTGCAGCCAGGGAGCTGCTGCTGCAGGGCAGACCGCTGAGGCCGGTGGTAGGATTGTGCAGCGTGATAGTATAACCCCCAACGGGAGGGGTATGGCCTCAGGGCAGCCGACGTGGATGATGGGGGTAGCAGGAACCACTCAGAGACGGTACGGTGTAGTTCAGGGTCTTTACTGGTAACAACGATAGACCCTCCCGGAGTACTTGCTAGCAAACGGGGCCTGGTCAGTCTTTGAGCAGATGGGATCTCCCCTGGCCAGGCGTAGTTATAGGCCTCACAAACTGACTGTACTCTTCTGGCTACCTTGCTAGAAGCTGATGTAAGTAGCCCACGTCCCTGAGTGTACCGTGTGGTGCTCACCCGTATGGCCGGTGACTCGGGGCCTTCTAATGGCTTCCGCTCCACGATGGCGGTGCTGGTCCCACGCGTGTGACCGTGCCTTCGGGCTTCTGGGCCAGAGGACCTGAAATCCCCTGCCTGACGGATTCTGCTGCTGGGTAGAAGTTAGTCCCCACAGCCTCGGACTCCGGGTCCGGTAAAGAATCTTCTTAGTCAGGGCGAGCGCTGCAGCTGCCAGCCCCTGACTCCTTGGAACTCTGCTGTTTCCTATGCTGCTTCTTGTCTCCACTCTCCTTGTCTGACTCACCCTGCCTCAGCCCCGGGTTTATACAGGGGAAGTTCTTCCCCTCCCAAGACTGGGCAGGAGGTGTGGCATGCACAGGATCCCTGACCAAAGGACCTCCCACCTGCTCTCAGACATAACATTACATTACTGTGGAAAACCAGACCCCTGGGGTGCCACATTTGTGTTATTAAAGAAAAAAAAAATTGGGGGGCTGGCTAGAGGCAGCCGTGAACACACGATAGCCAGCCCTCATGGTGTTTGTGTTATTAAAGAAAAAAAAATTGGGGGGCTGGCTAGAGGCAGCCGTGGACACACGATAGCCAGCCCTCATGGTGTTTGTGTTATTAAAGAAAAAAAAAATTGGGGGGCTGGCTAGAGGCAGCCGTAAACACACGATAGCCAGCCCTCATGGTGTTTGTGTTATTAAAGAAAAAAAAAATTGGGGGGCTGGCTAGAGGCAGCCGTGGACACACGATAGCCAGCCCTCATGGTGTTTGTGTTATTAAAGAAAAAAAAATTGGGGGGCTGGCTAGAGGCAGCCGTGAACACACGATAGCCAGCCCTCATGGTGTTTGTGTTATTAAAGAAAAAAAAAATTGGGGGGCTGGCTAGAGGCAGCCGTGGACACACGATAGCCAGCCCTCATGGTGTTTGTGTTATTAAAGAAAAAAAAAATTGGGGGGCTGGCTAGAGGCAGCCGTGAACAGACGATAGTCAGCCCTCATGGTGTTTGTGTTATTAAAGAAAAAAAAAATTGGGGGGCTGGCTAGAGGCAGCCGTGGACACACGATAGCCAGCCCTCATGGTGTTTGTGTTATTAAAGAAAAAAAAAATTGGGGGGCTGGCTAGAGGCAGCCGTGGACACACGATAGCCAGCCCTCATGGTGCTTGTGTTATTAAAGAAAAAAAAAATTGGGGGGCTGGCTAGAGGTAGCCGTGGATACACGATAGCCAGCCCTCATGGTGTTTGTGTTATTGAAGAAAAAAAAAATTGGGGGGCTGGCTAGAGGCAGCCGTGAACACACGATAGCCAGCCCTCATGGTGTTTGTGTTATTAAAGAAAAAAAAATTGGGGGGCTGGCTAGAGGCAGCTGTGGACACACGATAGCCAGCCCTCATGGTGTTTGTGTTATTAAAGAAAAAAAAAATTAGGGGGCTGGCTAGAGGCAGCCGTGGACACACGATAGCCAGCCCTCATGGTGTTTGTGTTATTAAAGAAAAAAAAAATTGGGGGGCTGGCTAGAGGCAGCCGTGAACACACGATAGCCAGCCCTCATGGTGTTTGTGTTATTAAAGAAAAAAAAAATTGGGGGGCTGGCTAGAGGCAGCTGTGGACACACGATAGCCAGCCCTCATGGTGTTTGTGTTATTAAAGAAAAAAAAAATTAGGGGGCTGGCTAGAGGCAGCCGTGGACACACGATAACCAGCCCTCATGGTGTTTGTGTTATTAAAGAAAAAAAAAAAATTGGGGGGCTGTCTAGAGGCAGCCGTGAACACACGATAGCCAGCCCTCATGGTGTTTGTGTTATTAAAGAAAAAAAAAATTGGGGGGCTGGCTAGAGGCAGCCGTGAACACACGATAGCCAGCCCTCATGGTGTTTGTGTTATTAAAGAAAAAAAATATTTGGGGGGCTGGCTAGAGGCAGCCGTGGACACACGATAGCCAGCCCTCATGGTGTTTGTGTTATTAAAGAAAAAAAAAATTGGGGGGCTGGCTAGAGGCAGCCGTGAACACACGATAGCCAGCCCTCATGGTGTTTGTGTTATTAAAGAAAAAAAAAAATTGGGGGGCTGGCTAGAGGCAGCCGTGGACACACGATAGCCAGCCCTCATGGTGCTTGTGTTATTAAAGAAAAAAAAAATTGGGGGGCTGGCTAGAGGTAGCCGTGGATACACGATAGCCAGCCCTCATGGTGTTTGTGTTATTAAAGAAAAAAAAAAATTGGGGGGCTGGCTAGAGGCATCTGTGAACACACGATAGCCAGCCCTCATGGTGTTTGTGTTATTAAAGAAAAAAAAAATTGGGGGGCTGGCTAGAGGCAGCCGTGAACACACGATAGCCAGCCCTCATGGTGTTTGTGTTATTAAAGAAAAAAAATATTTGGGGGGCTGGCTAGAGGCAGCCGTGGACACACGATAGCCAGCCCTCATGGTGTTTGTGTTATTAAAGAAAAAAAAATTGGGGGGCTGGCTAGAGGCAGCCGTGAACACACGATAGCCAGCCCTCATGGTGTTTGTGTTATTAAAGAAAAAAAAAATTGGGGGGCTGGCTAGAGGCAGCCGTGGACACACGATAGCCAGCCCTCATGGTGCTTGTGTTATTAAAGAAAAAAAAAATTGGGGGGCTGGCTAGAGGTAGCCGTGGATACACGATAGCCAGCCCTCATGGTGTTTGTGTTATTAAAGAAAAAAAAAAATTGGGGGGCTGGCTAGAGGCATCCGTGAACACACGATAGCCAGCCCTCATGGTGTTTGTGTTATTAAAGAAAAAAAAAATTGGGGGGCTGGCTAGAGGCAGCCGTGGACACACGATAGCCAGCCCTCATGGTGTTTGTGTTATTAAAGAAAAAAAAAATTGGGGGGCTGGCTAGAGGCAGCCGTGAACAAAATGCTTCATTTCTGCATCGTGGTCACATAGCCTTAGTGTTATTAAAGCAAAAAAAATTTGAGAGTTGGCTATATACATTATATGCCCAATATGAGGGCTGGATGCAGGTAATCCAGGACAACCAGCAGCCAGCTCTCATGCTTGCGTGCACATTAGAAAGAGAAACATTGCCATCTGGTGTTTTTACAATCCTAAAATAAAAAATTAAAAAGTTGGACAACATTGCCACCCGGTGGAGTTTCCTCAGAACACACAATGTCAACAAAAAAGTCAATGAGGGCTGGCTATTGGTCAATCAGGTAAGTGATTTAGCCAACCCTAATGTTACATTTTTTTGCATTTTTATTGCGTAGACCCCCTCAGGAGCGATATTTCAGGCCGCAGAGCGCGCAGTTTCGAGCAAAAATTTTGCCTTAACCCTGAAAAAAATTTAACGCATCCCACCGCGTGCGTAAGCGTCCCAAATGCCAAAAAACAAATTTCCCCCATCAGTCCCTATATATTACTATAGTACAGAAGGTCATACTACCATATTGACTCTTTAGTCCAGTTCCAATGTATCAAGGTCAAGCCTGTTGCCCAAATGCAACAGATGTTGCATTCCGGCAACAAAAGTCGGCCATCTTGTGTCCCGTTTGCAACAAAAGGTCATCCTTTGTTGCCTTTCGGCAACATTTAAGGTCAAGCCTGTTGCAAACGGGACACGAAGCCTCTGATTTTGACCAAAGGTGCACCTCATCATCACAACTCCAAGTCAATAACACTTCTGTGAAATCTACCTGTCCAGTTATGAAGCAACACGGATTGTGAATCAATTTCTCCTGCTGTTGTGCAAATGGAGCAGACAACTGGTAGAAATGATAGGCAATTAGCCAGATACCCCCTATAAAGGAGTGGTTCTGCAGGTGGTGACCACAGACCATTTCTCTGTTCTCATTCTTTTTGGCTGATGTTTTGGTCACTTTTTCATTTTGCCATTGCTCTCACCCCTAGAGGTACATTAGCATTAGGCAGTGTCTACAGTACAACCCATAGAAGTTGCTCAGGTAGTGCCGTTCATCCAGGATGGCACATCAGTGCGAGCTGTGGCAAGAAGTGTAGCTGTGTCTGTCAGCACAGTGTCCAGAGCATGGAGCAGATACCAGGAGATGTGCAGGGAGCCATAGGAGGGCAACAACCCAGCAACAGGACCGTTACCTCCTCCTTTGTGCAAGGAGGAACAGGAGGAGCACTGCCAGAGCCCTGCAAAATGACCTCCAGCTGGCCACAAATGTGCATGTGTCTGCACAAACGGTTAGAAACCGACTCCATGAGGGTGGTATGAGGGCCCGATGTCCACAGATGGGGGTTGTGCTCACAGCCCAACACCGAGCAGGACGTTTGACATTTGCCACAGAACACCAGGATTGGCAAAGTCGCCACTGGTGCCCTCTGCTCTTCACAGATGAAAGCTCAGTATTGTGTGTGGCCTCCACGTGCCTGTATGACCTCCCTACAACGCCTGGGCATGCTCCTGATGAGGTTGCGGATGGTCTCCTGTGGGATCTCCTCCCAGACCTAGACTAAAGCATCAGCCAACTCCTGAACAGTCAGTGGTGCAACGCGACGTTGGTGGATGTGACTCGCCCCCTGGGCCGTGGGGTACTCGGATCCGGGCAGTAGGGGAACGATGGGAGTAGTAGTGGCAACCCGGTTTCGTGGCTCAGGGTGGTCAGGCCAGTGGTAGTCCGTTATGTGCTGATGTTTATGTCCGACTACGCCACCCGTGGATTTGCGGTTATTAGGAACCGCCGCTGCATGCCGACCGCTGGGGCTGATGAGGTGTGCAGCTAGGGTAGTGTGACTCCCCACGGGAAGAGTGCGGCCCCAGGGCAGTATAGTGGATGGTGGGAGTGATGGTGGTGAGAGTCCCAGTGCTGATAGTGCTGGAGAAGCAAGGAGCACACAGACAACAGGTTGCAGTCCAGGGTCTTTACTAGAACAGGTAAATTGACCCATAAACAGTCCCGGCTAGGAGGGGGACCTGGATGTCTGAGAGCAACGGGGAAATTGGCCCTGGTCAGGGTGAGGGTGTAGGCCTACCGTGCTTTCTGCGCTCCTTCTGGCTATCTCCTCCTGATAGGGTAACAGCCCACGTTTCCAAGCTTTCCGTGTATTCTCGCCTGTATGGCCTGCGACGTGGGTTCCTTTCTGCTCCCAGCCTTGTACAGCTTTACTGGTACCTTCTGTTGTGGCAGGGCCTCCAGGCTTCTTAGGCCAAGGAATATACAGTCCCCTGCGGACTGGTTCTCTGCTGGGGGATGTGGAATCCTCTCAGCCTCAGACACCAAAGTCTGGTAAATTAAGTCCTCTTTCTGCCAAGACAGGCTCTCTTCGCCTCTTGTCTCTGGCTTGTGGCTCTCCTCCTGCCACACTTCCTCTTAGGTGCAGTGCAACTGTCTGTCCCTGTTCTGCTCTGGGACAAGTCTCAATGCTGAGACAGGCCATCCAGTTCTCTCTAACCCTGCCCCCAGCACCAGCTTTTATAGGGGCAGCCTGCTCCCCCTACTGGCCTGAGACAGGAGGCATTGCATGCTAATGTTCCCCTGACTAGAGAACCTCCCCCTTGCTCTCAGACACAGCTTTAATACATTTTGTGGCATCCAGGCCAGGGTGACACATTCCCCCCTAGTGAAATTTAGTACTCCGGGACTAAACAATAAACAAAGACAATAAAACATTAATAGACATTAATAGACAGACGACGCACAAATTGAGTTCTTAAGGTCACAGTGTGGCCTGTGACCGGGTGTCCATATCACCAATACAACGGGGAGCCTTAACCAGGTGGGGGTCTGTCCTACCCCAAGTCCTTCACAGTCTTAGTTCATTCCTTGGTTAGGCTCCGAACGCAGTCCATACCAGGTCCCGGTTATAAAAAGTCCATAACCTGTGAGTCCTTACAGTAACTGCAAGAAACTGAAACACGGAATTACCAAACATGCATGTAACTTTGCAAACAATTCAACATTTGGCAACAAGGTTATTTACAATTTTAGTGCGCTCTATATTCTCCAGCGAGCGGGTATCAGCCCCTTTGTGCTCCTGGTTGACCTACGTAGCCCACTGTCTGGTGGTGGACCAACCTGGCTTTCCCCACTAGCGTTAGGGGTACAGCTACCAGCTGGGTGTACAGGTAGGGAAGGCAGCTGTCTGTGGGTCCTTTGGCTTACCGCAGGCATGGCAGGCTCACTGTCAGCAGAGGGTTGACTCTCCTGGGCTGCTGGTACAGGCTCTTCTGCCTCTGGAACCGCTTGCTCCTCTTCACCTTCCGGCTCTGGTGTTGGTTGTTGCTGTGCCGGTTGCAGGAAATGCAGGACGGGTACCACTATGGCATCATTTATGCGAGTCCAGGACTGAGGGAACTCTCCGAGAACGGTGCTGATCATTTCTTCCTTGTCCTCTGCGGGTTCAAGGTCACTCTGATCCTCTTCTGCACTACGGAGTTGCTCGGGGCATCTTTTGAGATGGTCTCTGGAGACGGTACTAGTGGTTTCTCCTCCGTCCTTGGTGATCACGCACACCTTCGGGTTGTCGTGATCAGACTGCAGTACGGTGTAGGGTTCCCTTTCCCACTGGTCGTCCAACTTGTGAAGCCTTCTTTTTCGCTTTAGGACTTGATCACCAGGTTCTAGGGGACCAGCAGGGGCGTGTTGGTTGAAGAGTTTTTCTTGCCTCTCTCTCACCTGGGCCAGGCTCTTCTCCACAGTCTACTGCACCTTCTTGTACTGCAGTTGCCTTTCCGTATCTCAGTCCGCATCCGGGGAGGTGTCCTCAGGCGTTAGGACTCCCATCTCCAGGTCTATAGGCAGCTTACCCGGTCTGGGTCGCATCAGGTAAGCCGGGGTGCAGTTGGTAGCATTCACCGGGATATGATTGTATAAGTCTATCAGCTCCGGCAGTTTTTCTGGCCACAGGCTGCGCTCCTCCAGGGGCAACGTCTTCAGGAGATCAATGACTATATTGTTCATCTTCTCACACATCCCGTTGGTTTGTGGGTGGTAAGGCGTTGTCCGAATCTTCTTACAGCCATAGAGGTTGCCGAACTCCTGGAAGATTTCAGCCTCGAACGCTGGACCCTGGTCTGTCAGGACCTGTTCCGGATACCCGTGTGGACGGCAGAAATATTGCTGGAAGGCTCTGGCCGCTGTTTGGGCTGTCAAGTCTTTTACTGGGACCACCACTAGAAAACGGGAATAGTGGTCCACGATTGTCAGGGCATAGATGTATCCTGACCGGCTGGGAGCCAATTTGACATGGTCCAGAGCTACCAGCTCAAGAGGCTGCGTGGTGACGATGGGCCTCAAGGGTGTCTTCTGGCTGGTGCGGTCCTTCCTCCTTAGGTGACAAGGGCCACAGTCTCTGCACCATTTTTCTACAGCTCCTCTCATGCCGACCCAAAAGAACCTTCCTCTTAGTAGGAACTCCAGTTTCTTCCAACCGAACCGATGTGTCCCGCTCTGTCATGGTAAGCCCCCAGGACCATAGCTGCATCCCGCCTTGGGACCACGACTTGCCAGGTCAGCTCGTGCGTACGGTGGTTGACAATCCTTCTGCACAACTTGCCTTCGTAGAGGAACAGCTTGCTCTTCTCTTTCCATAGCTGCTTGGCTTCCTCTGGAGCATCCGGATCTATGCGGGCATCTTCCTGGGTCAGCAGATCTTTCACCAGGCGGATGGCAGGGTCACTATCTTGGGTCTCGGCCCAGCTGTGTTGAGGTAGGGGATTTATCATCACGGTTGTTAGATCCTCCTCCTTCACGCGGTGGGAGTATTGAGCAGCTCCATACCGGTGAAACGCGGGGAGTTCTACCTCCTCCAGCTCTTCTGGGTCTTCGTCACCTTCAGATAAGTGAGGCATCCTCGATAGGGCGTCAGCGTTGGCATTGGTTTTGCCGGCCCGGTACTTGATCAGTCATAGTTGGAGAGACGGGCCATCCACCGCTGTTCTAGGGCACCCAGTCTTGCATTGTCCAGGTGTGTCAACGGGTTGTTGTCCGTGTACACGGTGAACTTTGCGGAGGCCAGGTAATGCTTGAAGCGTTCCGTCACGGCCTACACCACCGCCAAGAATTCTAGCTTGAAGGAGCTGTAATTCTCCGGGCTCCTCTTGGTGGGTCTCAGCTTCCGGCTGGCGTACGCGATCACCCTTTCTCTGCCCTGTTGGTTTTGGAACAGTACGGCTCCCAGTCCCACATTACTGGCATCTGTGTGGAGAATGAAAGGCTGGCCATAATCAGGGTAGGCCAGGATCTCGTCCCCTGTGAGGGCCATCTTTAGCTGGCGGAAGGACTCCTCTTCCGGTTTATCCCACTTGAAGGGCGGCTTTTGGCTCCTGGACTTAGACTGTCCGATCAGGAGGTCCTGCATAGGAGCTGCCATCTTAGTGAACCCGGGGATGAACCTTCGGTAGTAGCCTACCAACCCGAGAAACTGTCTCACCTCTTTGATGTTCGAGGGGCTTGGCCAGCTCTTGATTGCCGTGACCTTGTCAGGGTCGGGGGCCACTCCTTCCGCGCTTACCACGTGCCCTAGGTACTGGTCCTTTGGTTTCAGCAGGTGACACTTCGATGGTTTCACCTTCAGGCCATAGCCTGCCAGGGCTTCGAACACCTCGGCCAGGTGCTTTAGGTGGTCCTCGTAGGTCTTCGAATAGACGATCACGTCGTCCAGGTAAAGGAGGACCGTCTCGAAGTTTCGGTGCCCTAGACATCATTCCATCAGCCTCTGGAAGGTCCCTGGTGCGTTGCAGAGCCCGAAGGGCATACAGTTGAACTCACTCAGTCCCATCGGGGTGGTGAAGGCAGTCTTCTCCTTGTCAGCCTCTGCCACAGGAACATGCCAGTACCCGCTAGTAAGGTCCAAAGTAGAAAAGAAGTTAGCAGATTTTAGTGCGGCTAAAAACTCCTCTATTCTAGGCAGCGGATATGCGTCTTTGTGGGTGATACGGTTGATTTGTCTATAGTCCACGCACATTCTCATGGTGCCGTCTTTCTTTTTGACCAGAACCAAGGGGGCTGCCCAGGGGCTACAGCTGTCTCTAATAACCCCAGCTTCTTTCATCTCTCTTAGCATGCCCTTTGCGTTCTGATAATGTGCAGGGGGTACAGGTCTGTGCCTCTCTTTTATTGGTGGGTGGCTCCCTGTGGGGATGTGGTGTTCTATCCCTTTTACTCTGCCGAAGTCTAGCGGGTGCTTACTAAAGACTCTCTCGTACTCCTGTACCACCCGGTAGACTCCTTGTTTTTGGTGCAGGGGAGTGGAGTCAGCACCCACATGGAGTTTCTGGCACCAGTCCTCCTTTTGTTTCTGGGAGCCATTACCCTCCGCCTGAGGAGATGGAGGCAAGGGTTCCACGGCCCTGATAGCTTTGTGTTCGACAACAAACAGTTTGGCGAGTGTAGCGTACCTGGGTAAGTGTACTTCCCTCTCCCCAATGTTGAGGATGCGGACGGGCACCCTCCCATGACGGACATCAACCACCCCCCGGGCTGTCAAAATGGTGGGCCTGCTGTCTGAGTACACGGGTTCTACCATGGCTTGGTAGTCTCTACCTCTCAACCCGATTGCAGTCCGACACCAGATCATCATTTCACTTTTGGGAGGCATGGAAATGGGGAATGGGTCACTCAGTCTTACGCTACCGATCTCACCACCAGACAGTTCTACCTGCTGCCGTCTCATCAGGGCTTTTATCTCCTTGTTGAGGACTCTCTGTTGGCTGGAACTAGCATTCACCGCCACCTGTTGTAGAATTACAATTACCTCTGAAAGACAATTTTCAATTACGTTAGTACCCACAGTTATTTTAGGGTGACTTTCACGACGGTCAATGTCCACAATAATCACCCCCTGTGCCGGCAGTTCAACTTTACCAATTTTAATGGTCATCTCCTTGAACCCCATCTGCGGCACGGGTAAGCCATTACTGGCGATGATGCTCAAGTTATTGTCTGGATACCGTGTGATATCAGCATCAGTCCAATACTGCTTAAAAAGTACATAAGGGATAGTGGTTACTTGTGACCTATTATCCAGCAAGGCGCTCATGGGGATACCGTCCAGCACCACGGGTAAAACCGGGCGCCCCCCAACGTACTTATTACGCCAATTGTAAGGGCCTGGTGATCTTATGCCTGGGGGTTGGCCCTTTGCCCCAGGTTGGACCCTTTTAAATTACAGTACCTGGAAATGTGTCCGGGCTGGTTGCATCGACGGCAAATGGGCTGTCCATCCTCTGCGTAGCGGTCTGTGGGCCTCCCTCGGAACGACGGGATCCTCCTCTGTCGACGCCACGGGACATCCTCCGGACTTGAAGCCAGCTCGATGGGTCTTGACGGGTCCACTTGCAACGCCTGGACGGTCCTGGTCAACGCCGCGACGCTCCTGGTCAGCTCCTGGACTTGGTGGTGCAGGTCTTTCGACGGGGCTTGGTTCAGGGCCTGTGCATCAGCCCCCACGGGATCCATAGAGGAGGGCGCCGCCTCCTGGTGGTTGGTGAGAGCAGGGCGCCGGGGGTTTATAGCGCCACTGGTTGCAGATTCACGGAGCACCCTTATGGCCCTGTCCTTAAATTGGGCAAAGGTTAGGTCGGGGTTCTGAAAGAACATGAGACGCAGTTGGGCCCTGTGGGCGCTAGACAGCAGACCTTCTATGAATTGTTCTGTTAGCAGCTTATCCGTTTCCTGCACACTGCCAGGGTCAGTTTGTTGAATAGCCCTCAAGGCTTCCTGCAGATTTAGGGCATAGTCTCTGATGCTGTCCTGTGCCCGCTGCTTACATCCATAGAACCTCATTTTAATCTCAGCGGAGGTACGTGTGTCAAAGGTACCCCGCAGCCGGGCCAGAATACCCTTCACAGTCCTTTTATCCTCAGTGGGCCATGATTTTACCTCCCTTTGGGCTGCGCCAGTTAACTGCCCTGTCAATATGCTGACCTTCTGTTCCTCTGTCAGGGGGTAAACGTGGAACAAACTGTATAGCCTTTCCTTGAAGTCAGTTAGGGCATGGGGCTCCCCTGAGTATTTGGGCAGCCAGGCCGCTCCAGGGATGTAGGGCAGGGAAAAGGGCATCACCGCTGCTGCAGCTGCGTTGGTGGTAGTGGGCGCCTCTGTGTCCGACATCTTCCTCCCCCCTAGTTAAGCGTGGCCTACCTTCCGACGATCCTCTTCTGTAGGCCGCGGCTCCGCTGCTGCTGCTCTGGACGAGGACCTTGCGTCGCGTCCTGATGACGTCAGCGTCGCTCTCTCTCCCTTCCAGGACCTTGCGCAGCGTCGGTGCGTGGGGCGGAGCTTCGGATCTCGCGCGGTTTTGAAGTCCACGCCCCTCTTCTTCCCGCGCGGCGTCCTGAAGATGGCGTCCGATGGCGAGAAACAGGTGCGGATGGCGGGAAGATGGCAGAAGACGGCGGGAAACAGTCCAAGATGGCGTCTGATGGCGGGAATCGGCTCCGGATGGCGGGAAACGACTCCGGACGGCGGGAAACTTCGCCACAGGTAAGTTACAAAAGTCTTTTTCAGGCACGCAGTACCCGGTGGTTGCGGGCATGAAATCCTGCCGACTACGCCAAAGCTGACTCGCCCCTTGGGCCGTGGGGCACTCGGATCCGGGCAGTCTGGGAACGATGGGAGTAGTAGTGGCAACCCGGTTCCGTGGCTCAGGGTGGTCAGGCCAGTGGTAGTCCGTTATGTGCTATTGATTATGTCCGACTACGCCACCCGTGGATTGCGGTTATTAGGAACCGCCGCTGCATGCCGACCGCTGGGGCTGATGAGGTGTGCAGCTAGGGTAGTGTGACTCCCCACGGGAAGAGTGCGGCCCCAGGGCAGTATAGTGGATGGTGGGAGTGATGGTGGTGAGAGTCCCAGTGCTGATAGTGCTGGAGAAGCAAGGAGCACACAGACAACAGGTTGCAGTCCAGGGTCTTTACTAGAACAGGTAAATTGACCCATAAACAGTCCCGGCTAGGAGGGGGACCTGGATGTCTGAGAGCAACGGGGAAATTGGCCCTGGTCAGGGTAAGGGTGTAGGCCTACCGTGCTTTCTGCGCTCCTTCTGGCTATCTCCTCCTGATAGGGTAACAGCCCACGTTTCCAAGCTTTCTGTGTATTCTCGCCTGTATGGCCTGCGACGTGGGTTCCTTTCTGCTCCCAGCCTTGTACGGCTTTACTGGTCCCTTCTGTTGTGGCAGGGCCTCCAGGCTTCTTAGGCCAAGGAATATACAGTCCCCTGCGGACTGGTTCTCTGCTGGGGGATGTGGAATCCTCTCAGCCTCAGACACCAAAGTCTGGTAAATTAAGTCCTCTTTCTGCCAAGACAGGCTCTCTTCGCCTCTTGTCTCTGGCTTGTGGCTCTCCTCCTGCCACACTTCCTCTTAGGTGCAGTGCAACTGTCTGTCCCTGTTCTGCTCTGGGACAAGTCTCAATGCTGAGACAGGCCATCCAGTTCTCTCTAACCCTGCCCCCAGCACCAGTTTTTATAGGGGCAGCCTGCTCCCCCTACTGGCCTGAGACAGGAGGCATTGCATGCTAATGTTCCCCTGACTAGAGAACCTCCCCCTTGCTCTCAGACACAGCTTTAATACATTTTGTGGCATCCAGGCCAGGGTGACACAGATGGAGCGAGACATGATGTCCCAGATGTGCTCAATCGGATTCAGGTCTGGGGAACAGGCGGGCCAGTCCATAGCTTCAATGCCTTCACCTTGCAGAAACTGCTGACACACTCCAGCCACATGAGGTCTGGCAATGTCCTGCATACTGCATAAGGGGCATAATGGGGGCATTACACTGTGTGGGGGCATAATACATACTACATAAGGGGCATAATGGGGGCATTAAACTTTTTGGGGCATCATACATACTGCATAAGGGGCATAATGGGGGCAATACACTGTGTGGGGGCATCATACATACTGCATAAGGGGCATAATGGGGGCATTACATTGTGTGGTAGCATCATACATCTTGTATAAGGGGCATAATGGGGGCATTACACTGTGTGGGAGCATCATACATACTGCATGAGGGGCATAATGGTGGCATACACTGTGTGGTGCATCATACATACTGTATAAGGGGCATAATGGGGGCATTACACTGTGTGGGGCATCATATATACTGTATAAGGGGCATAATGGGGCATTACACTGTGTGGGGGCATCATACATACTGCATAAGGGGCATAATGGGGGCATTACACTGTGTGGGGGCATCATACATACTGCATAAGGAGCATAATGGGGGCATTACACTGTGTGGGGGCATCATGTATACTGCATAAGGGGCATAATGGGGGCATTACACTGTGTGGGGGCATCATACATCCTGCATAAGGGGCATAATGTGGGCATTACACTGTGTGGGGGGCATCATACATCCTGCATAAGGGGCATAACACTGTGTGGGGGCATCATACATCCTGCATAAGGGGCATAATGGGGGCATTACACTGTGTGGGGGGCATCATACATACTGCATAAGGGGCATAATGGGGGCATTACACTGTGTGGGGCCATCATACATCCTGCATAAGGGGCATAATGGGGGCATTACACTGTGTGGGGGCATCATGCATCCTGCATAAGGGGCATAATGGGGGCATTACACTGTGTGGGGGCATCATACATACTGCATAAGGGGTATAATGGGGGCATTACACTGTGGGGGGCATCATGCATCCTACATAAGGGGCATAATGGGGGCATTACACTGTGTGGGGGCATCATACATACTGCATAAGGGGTATAATGGGGGCATTACACTGTGGGGGGCATCATGCATCCTACATAAGGGGCATAATGGGGGCATTACACTGTGTGGGGGCATCATACATTCTGTATAAGGGGCATAATGGGGGCATTACACTGTGGGGCCAGTAAAGGGGCCCTTTACTATGAGAACAATACGTTTCCTCCCTTCCTGTCTCCATAGTTGGGTCGTATGTATCTATTACAGGAAACAGAACAAAAACCTTATGATTCTTATAAAGGGGCAACACAAGACCCCAAAAGAGTCTCTGTGCTCAAGGGGTTAATGCCCCCTGCGCCCAGTAATGGGGGATCCCCACATACCTCCACCTGCAGAGCCGCCACCACATATATGGCTGCTCTGTGCGCACAGGAGCTGTGATGAGGTCACAGGAGGGGAAGAGTCAGGGGTCACATGATCAGGGGCCTCAGTGGATGTGTGACACCCCAGGGGTCTGGTTGCCACAGTGATAGAGATATTATGTCTGAGAGCAGGTGGGAGGTCCTTTGGTCAGGGATCCTGTGCATGCCACACCTCCTGCCCAGTCTTGGGAGGGGAAGGACTTCCCCTATATAAACCTGGGGCTGAGGCAGGGTAGGGAGTTCTGAGAGGAGAAGACAGGGAGCAGAGCTGCTCTATGGGCTCTGCTCCACAGGCAGGCCCTGTCCAGGGGCCTGAGCCTGGAGTCAAGGAGAGTAGAGACAAGAAACAGTCATATGAAGAAACAGCAGAAGCTCAGTGGGGGCAATACTAATACGAGTCAGGGGCTGGCAGCTGCAGAGCTCGCCCTGACTGAGAAGCTTTCTTACCGGACCCGGCGTCCGAGGCTGTGGGGACTAACTCTTACCCAGCAGCAGAAGCCGACCGGCAGGGAATTTCAGGTCCTCAGGCCCAGAAACCCGAAGGCACGGTCACACGCGTGGGACCAGCACCGCCATCGTGGAGCGGAAGCCATTAGAAGGCCCCGAGTCACCGGCCATACGGGTGAGCACCACACGGTACACTCAGGGACGTGGGCTACTTATATCCGCTTCTAGCAAGGTAGCCAGAAGAGTACAGTCAGTTTGGGAGGCCTACAACTCCGCCTGGCCAGGGGAGATCCCATCTGCTCAAGGACTGACCAGGCCCCGTTCGCTAGCAAGTACTCCGGGAGGGTCTATCGTTGTTACCAGTAAAGACCCTGAATTACACCGCACCGTCTCTGAGTGGTTCCTGCTACCCCCATTTTCCACGTCGGCTGCCCTGAGGCCATACCCCTCCCGTTGGGGGTTATACTATCACGCTGCACAATTCTACACCGGCCTCAGCGGTCTGCCCTGCAGCGGCAGCTCCATAGCTGCAAATCAACGGGTGGCGTAGTCGACACTCAAATAACATCTATCAAGACTGCCACACACTGAGTTGACTCCCTGGGCACGGACCGGGTCCCCGCCACTCGGAGACTACAACCCTCATCTGATCCGGTTCCGGGTAAGCCCCGTGCGCGAGACGCTGCGCGACACAGCAGGCCCAGGGGCGCGTCAGATGCAGGACTCTGCTGTGCTGGTTGTCATGGTGCTGGATGAGCTGAAGTTTATGTGTGGGGTCAGGAGTAGTGTTGAGCGATACCTTCCGATATCGGGAAATATCGTATCAGATTGGATAGGACCGATACCCAAAAGTATCGGATATCGCCGATTCCGATACCGGAAACCAATGCAAGTCAATGGGACACTAATATCGGAAAGCCATCCCAGCGTGAGAGAATTCTCCTGATTGTTTAAAAGCCGGCGGGCGGTAAAAAGCCGCCGGCTTTTAAACAATCACACAGCCCCATACTGCTTCCCCGCAGCCTCCCACCCCGATCCTGTGCTCCCCCCGCCACCTCCCATCCCGATCGTAAGTTAGGACCGGGCGGGGAGCGCAGCACCAAGGAGCAGGGAGCGAAGGACCCGTGCGGGGAAGCCGGCAGTGAAAAGACTACACCGCCGGCTTTCCCGTTCTGTGCTGCGCTCTCCCGCCGGTTATTTCAAATGAACAGCTGAGGTATCAGGTGATGCTGATCAGCTGTTCATTTGAAGTAGCCGCGGTGCCCTCAGAGGGTTCATGTGAGTTCATGCTTCACTGCATGAACTCACATGAACTTTCCCACGGCCGCACAGGTCAGCCTCACCTCCCAGACCATCAGACCCATCATGATTGGTGTGTGCGCAGGTGTCTGTGCGATGTGTGCGGGTGTGTGCGCGATGTCTGCGGGTGTCTGCGTGCAGGCAGACATAGGCTAATGTGACACTACTACTCCCATCGGCCTATGTCTGTCCCCCGTCCACTTGTGCCAGCAGGATCAGCTCGATGGGAGCAGTAGCTATTTTAGCTGCCCCATATGTTATTTTTGCCCCTATACATCTTTTATGTTTTTAGGCCCCCCATATATTTTTTTTGTTTTTGGTCCCCAATAAATTTTAAATACATTTTTCATTGGTGGCCAGTGGTTACCTAAAATAAATTAGTTCATACATTACCTGTCCCCGCCGATCGCCACCTAAAATAAAGTAAAAAATAAAAAACTACACCTATACTCACCTAGACACCTAATTCCCCGAAGCCATCGATCTCCTGTAATAAAATATAAAATAATAAACCACAACCTTATCCTTACCCCTCCGTAGTAGTCCACGAGTGTCCCACGAAGATCTCCAGTTTAGAGCAGCCACATAAAATGTGACCGCTCTAAACCACTGCCGCCGCTAGAATGACGGGGCCGTAAAGCAGCCCCATCATTGCATAAACCGGTGTCTAGGTGAGTATAGGTGTAGTTTTTTATTTTTTACTTTATTTTAGGTGGCGATCAGGTAATGTATGAACTAATTTATTTTAGGTAACCACTGGCCACCAATGAAAAATGTATTTAAAATTTATTGGGGACCAAAAACAAAAAAAATATATGGGGGGCCTAAAAACATAAAAGATGTATAGGGGCAAAAATAACATATGGGGCAGTTTAAATAGCAGGATCAGGCTGATGGGAACTACTGCTCCCATCGAGCTGATCCTGCTGGCACGAGTGGACGGGGGACAGACAAAGGCCGATGTGAGTAGTAGTGTCACATCGGCCTATGTCTGCCTGCACGCAGACACCCGCAGACATCGCGCACACACCCGCACACATCGCACAGACACCCGCGCACACTCCAATCATGATGGGTCTGATGGTCTGGGAGGTGAGGCTGACCTGTGCGGCCGTGGGAAAGTTCATGTGAGTTCATGCAGTGAAGCATGAACTCACATGAACCCTCTGAGGGCACCGCAGCTACTTCAAATGAACAGCTGATCAGCATCACCTGATACCTCAGCTGTTCATTTGAAATAACCGGCGGGAGAGCGCAGCACAAAACGGGAAAGCCGGCGGTGAAGTCTTTTCCCTGCCGGCTTCCCCGCCTGGGTCCTTCGCTCCCTGCTCCTTGGTGCTGCGCTCCCCGCCCGGTCCTAACTTACGATCGGGATGTGAGGTGGCGGGGGGAGCGCAGGATCGGGGTGGGAGGCTGCGGGGAAGCAGTATGGGGCTGTGTGATTGTTTAAAAGCCGGCGGCTTTTTACCGCCTGCCGGCTTTTAAACAATCAGGAGAATTCTCTCACGCTGGGATGGCATTCCGATATTAGCGTCCCATTGACTTGCATTGGTTTCCGGTATCGGAATCGGCGATATCCGATACTTTTTGGGTATCGGTCCGATCCAATCCGATCCGATATTTCCCGATATCGGAAGGTATCGCTCAACATTAAGTAATACATAAGAATAATATGTACTATGTCTGACCACTACAAACACTCATCTGAACTGGTCCAAGTGCTGTCAGGTTTTTTCACGGGCAGCACTTAGACAATACGGTCGTGTGAATATAGGCTTATGATGCATCTGGTAATAAACATGTTAAGGATGGGCCGCTACTCATGGGCCACTGCTGTGTGCTTGCCCCCCAGGCTAAAATGTGCCAGCCAGCCCCTGCTGCACCGGGTGCCAGAAAACCTAGATACACCTTTGGAATAGGTATCCTGCAAAGTAAGGATGGGGTTTGGTGTTTTTAAATGATTTTATTGACTCTGTGCATTTATATTTTGTATCAATAATATGATATGGTTATATATATCTTCTGGATATCAGGAGGGCTTATCCCTGTGCCTTGACTCTCTCCTTCTCCTTCGATGTCCTGTATAGGCCAAAAAAAACTACGCGTTTCGAGGACTCACAGTTCCTCTTCGTCAGCTTCTCGCTGGTAGTCAAACTGGTAACCTAATAAAGTCCAAACGCCCCCCACAAAGATAATACAACCAAAGAAATGGAGGAAGATCCAATACTAACAAGACGGTGCAAAAGGACATATGGAGGTGCAATAGAACTAAGATAGAATTCCAATAAGAATAGACTGTGTGTGAAAAAAATAATAATAAAAAAGACTTTGTTCAAACTTTCACAATTAGTTAAAAATGAATAAAAATTATATACTTATATTTCTGATGGCTATAAAAAACAGTCTGTTAATCAGTGTATATTACCAGGATAGTATAAATTCGGCACTTAGTACCATCCAGAGATAAAAAGGAAAAAATGAAGGAGAAAAATAAAAACATTATATAGTATCTCCAATAGGGGTATCAATGTATAGAAACAAATACATATATAAAATAGGTGGATTCAAAGGAATATATCCAAAAGACATATTATATTGATAAAATATAAGGAGGTTCATAAAAGTGCAATGTAAATGTTCAATTGGTACTGGGATAAAAAATACATACAGTATATACCGCTGCGAGTTGAAGGCATACAGCTGACTCTCGTGATTAAGGCCCTTCAGAGCCAAGCTATTTAATGTGAAGATCCATTTGGATTCCATCCGCGACATTAATCTCAGGTAATCACCTCCCCTCCATTTTCTGGGGACTAATCGGATCCCACAAAACTTAGTGTCCTTATAAGATTGGTTGTGGAACTTCCGGTAGTGCCGGGACAGTGGATGCCCTTCAAAACCTTCATTCATGTTGATAAAGTGTTCCTTCAGCCTTTTGATAACTTGCGCTTTGTACAGACATCTCCTCCTGCCAAGGCATAAAAAGGGCGTGGCTTGGGGTGTGGATAGGGGCGTGGCCAGACTACGCGTGCCGCATGGTTTCGCCCTCTTTCTAGTCCTCATAGGTTGGCGGTATGCTTGTACTGAGGAGATCTGGGATATCAGTGATTAGGTCCCATATTGTGCACTGTAAGGTCTGGAAAAGCTCCTTCTATCCGTCTCTGTAGCACCAGAGGAAGAACAGAGGGGAAAAGACAGGATTTTCTACATGTCGCGTTATGTAGATGTTCTGCAGATTTATCACAACCGTCCACAAGAAGAAACTGCCATCACAGAGCCGCCTTTAGCTGTTGGAAAAGTTTAAACTTAGTTTTGAATAGTTGCTATAGCCAACAAGGACTTTCTATTTATGCTGGGTCACATGATGCTGGTGCTGGGTGATGTCATGTGACGGAATGTTGTGGGTGATGATGTCACAGAGGGCGTTGTGATGTCACCCTTGGGGTATATAAGGGGGCTCCATCCACCTGGAGCTCATATCTCATTGGCCATATCTTGGTGCTGAGATACCCCCTGGAGACAATGAGGATCGCCATATTGTTTCTGTGCTGTACCCTGTTCTACCCTGTGAATTACCATAGGCTGCCGGTGAGTACCTGTCTATTATTACATATGGAGGACGTTTAGAATCAGCTGCGGCAGGGGAAGGGGATGGGGAGGGGGGTCCTGTAAGAATTTACCTGCGGGAATAAGAGGTTATGGCAGGGAAAGGAGCTTAGGAAGTGACAGTCAGAGGGGATATAAGTGTGGGGTGACCCCTCTGACTCCCACATTCCTGCCTTGTCCTTGTAGTGATTAATGACTTTGGTGTTGTCCCTTATATATCACTTTGCAGTCACCAGTGATCGCTCCGCACTGTGATCCTAAACTACAGTCTCATTTACCTTTTTGCAAACGCCCAGAAGGGGAGGAGTGACATCACACCCATGTGAGCAGATCCCGCCCACTTTTACTGCAGTCGTAATGCGAGCTAGCTGTATTCTGTTTTCATGGAAATATCAGCAGCTGCTCCCCCTAGTGTTTACAAGATGAAAACATCAAAAGAGTTAAAATATTTTTTTCAGATTTTATACCATTAAAACCTTTTTAAATATATATGTGTATTTATATATAAATATAAATACTTTACAATTTTACAATTGTAAAAAAATTGCTGACACTTTCCCTTTAAAAGATCTAAAGACGTTCTGCTTCATGTGCCATTGTGACCAATCACAGCACAGATTATATTTTTTAAACTTTTCTTGAAAAACTGAAGCTGCTCCGTGATTGGAAATCATGTGGAAGGGTTCTCTTTTAGACATTTAGTTAGGTCCAAAGTATCAGTGACATGATGGATAGAACTGTGCAATGATGTCACAGAGGGCTTTGTGATGTCACCCCTGGGTATATTAGAAGCCTCGGCCCATCTGCAGCTTGTATCTCATTGACCATACCTTGGTGCTGAGAGACCTCTGGAGATGATGAGTATCATCCTATCATTTCTGTGCTTTACGTTGCTCTACCCCCCACATTACAGTACACTGAGGGCGAGTATGTTCTCATCAATATGGAGGTCACAAGGATCAGCTAATGAGAATATCGCCTCTTGCAGGACTTCTCATACTGGACACGTGACCGTCCGTCATATGAAAGTCCAACTGTAAATAATATTCCATGGACCCTGGAGGTGAATCCCAAACTTCTTCCTGATCTTCTCAATGGGATATTTCTGAAAGTTGCTTGATAATGTATCCATCACTGTATAATAACAAGGGCTCTCTGTTTGACTGGATTGGGTATAAATATACAGGACTTTATTATGTTTTTTTTCTTTATTATAGGATGACCCACTACCCGTGGATCTCAGAAGAAGCACCTATCAAGCTTCCATCAATCTTCCTCTTTGGCTCTTCCGTGACGCAGTTTTTGTTGCGGTGATGACACTACTGACAATACTAGAGTATTTGGCCTTAAGTCTTGTCCTGAGCAAGTGGGCAATGTCTGAACCTGGTGAAACAATCAGAAAACTCCTGAGAACAAAACCATTCTGAAGGAACAAAGTGCTTGTAAGGAGCCGATTTGCATCCCTCAGATTCAGAAGCAAGACTCCAGGAGAACACCTGTCCTGCCCAATGGCAAATGTTCTACTCCATCCATGGCTCCTGCACCGCAGGATGCGAAAAAGGTTCCTAGTTGCAACTATAAAGTGGCGTTCAGTGATATTGTCTGGGTCAGAATGATCCCTCACAACAATATAGGAAGAAGAGCTCGAAGTTCAACGGAGCTTAAAGAGAGGTTACTGATTTTTCAGAGAAGCCAACAACCCAGAATTCCAGAGCCAAGAGCACCAGAACCTAGAACACCAGAACCTACCATGTCAGAACCTAGTATGTCAGAACCTAGAATGCCAGAGCCTGAAATGCCTACAACACCTCAACCCAAAATCAAGAGGAGAAGATGTTTCCTTAGATGTCTTAGAGGCGAGGAAGATTGAGAAGGCAACTGCTTGAACTTTCCCATTGCTCGTGTTTTCATCACAGGTTAGTCCTATACATGCTGTCTGATGGGCACCATCTTACTACATACAATGCAGCATTGCACCTGAAATCGCATGGATATTTTGTCACACACTTGCACTTTAGCACCTTATCATATGGCGCACATATCTATGAACGCTTTGCTAAGTATCACTGTCTAGTATGTGCTTCTGATGAACCTATTTTAGGAAAACGTGTCGAGGTTTGGCATACTATGTACTTGAGTTTGGCGTACTATGTGCTTGTTGGTAAATTCTATTGCCATCTATAATCTACTAGATATTATAATGTCTCTGGTGGGATGCCCCATGCCGAATTGTTGATAACTGACTATGAGCATTGTCCTCTATTTCTTATCTACTATGGTTACAGGTTGATGTGAAGAGAGCTGTGCCATTGGTAGCGATTTTTCTACTGATTTGTCAGTTATATTTATGTTAGTTTAGCAAATTTCTGCTTGTAGGGTCTAATGTTTTACCATAGTGTATGTTCTGTGAGCTAAATTGTCATACTTATGCACTAGATAGATTATAAATTGTGATGCTTATGTACAAGATAGATTATTAGTTTAATCGGTGATTTTTAAAATATTTTTTAGCATCAGGAGACTCAAGAATCGCATCTTACAGAAGACAAGAAGCCTAAATGCCGAAGGGTGATGACCTGTTGATGGCCCACAGCTGGAGGGTCATTACCTCTTGATGGCACAAAACTGGACAGAAGATAAAAACATTTGATGGCACACAGCCGGAGGGTGATGATCTATTGATGGCCATAGCCAGAGGGTCATTACCTGTTGATGGCACACAGCCGGAGGGTGATGACCTATTGATGACCATAGCCAGAGGGTCATTACCTGTTGATGGCACACAGCTGGAGGATGATGACCTATTGATGGCCATAGCCAGAGGGTCATTACCTGTTGATGGCACACAGCCGGACAGAGGATAATTACCTGTTGATGGCACACAGACGGATGGTCATTACCTGTTCATGGCGCACTGCCGGATGGTCATTACCTATTGATGGCACACAGCCGGAGGGTGATGACCAATTGATGGCCATAGCCAAAGGGTCATTACCTGTTGATGGTGCACTGCCGGATGGTCATTACCTGTTGATGGTGCACTGCCGGATGGTCATTACCTGTTGATGGCACACAGCCGGATGGTCATTACCTGTTCATGGCACACTGCCGGATGGTCATTACCTGTTGATGGAACACAGCCGGAGGGTGATGACCTATTGATGGCCATAGCCAGAGGGTCATTACCTGTTGATGGCGCACTGCCGGATGGTCATTACCTGTTGATTGCACACAGCTGGAGGGTGATGACCAGTTGATGTCGGACTGCCGGATGGTCATTACCTGTTGATGGCACACAGCCGGACAGAGGATCATTACCTGTTGATGGCACAAAGCCGGTCAGAGGATAAGATCTTTTGATTGCATACACCGGGTCCCTCCCTGATAACAGGGAACCCTGGGGAATACTCGTCATCTTGATCCCCCACTGACTAAATACTTGCTCCACCTCAGCCTACACCATCATGGAGGACACTTCCACCTGTGTCCACTGTAAGGTTCGACTTTCTTTTATCATTTCAGCAGATTAATAAACATCATAAAGCTGTAAAACTATCGAGTAATTTATTATAAATTATTATAAAGAAATATAAAGTATAATAGATAGCTATAGAGGGCACAGAAGACGACTAACTATAGTAAGCATGGTATCGCCTGATATATACTGTATATTCTAGATGGCGCTATTACACTAAATACATCACAACCTCCAGGGTGATATTACCGTACAATGTGAGATCACTAATAATGGCCACAGATTATGAGAAAATGACCAGCTCCATAGTCCTGGAGTTATTATAAATGTCTCTAGTGTGAGGCAGGGACTGGACGAGTGTTGGAGGGAGGTATATTCCCCCAGGACGTCCTTTATGTATCCATGCTGTAGAATCTGCCGTATACTTCTGTTCTAGCAGTCAGACATTTCACTCTGCAAATCACAGGCTCAACATTGTGTAAAACTACCACCGTATATAAGAGCACTCAGAATAAAAACTAGCGGCATGCCGTGCACTGCCCACGTCATGTGTACGGGATACAGGACCTGCAGGACCTGGTACGGCCATTATAGTTGATAGATTAATGATACCTGTGCAGATGAAGGGAAAAAAATATGTGCAAAAACAGGAGGAGAAAGTCTCAAAATGTAATTTGAAGAGTATAATAGAGAAATGGGAAACTTCTGGAGATGCAGATAAGTGGTACCAGGGCAAAACGTAAGTGCAGTCAGACAAGGGAAAAGTGCAAATGATCCAGCGTAAAGGTTTGTTTAGTAGAAAAAATATTAAAACTTAGCTTTTATTAGCCATATAAAACACTGCTCCACAAAGAATACAGCAAATGTGCAACTATCATAGCTTACAGACCTACACGTTTCAACAAATCATGTCTTAATTATGGCCCTACTACTAGAATGACAAAAAGGCATATATATATATATATATATATATATATATATATATATATATATATATATATATCCACGTGCCTGTATGACCTCCCTACAACGCCTGGGCATGCTCCTGATGAGGTTGCGGATGGTCTCCTGTGGGATATCCTCGCAGACCTGAACTAAAGCATCCGCCAACTCCTGGACAGTCTGTGGTGCAACGTGACGTTGGCGGATGGAGCGAGACATGATGTCCCAGATGTGCTCAATCGGATTCAGGTCTGGGGAACGGGCGGGCCAGTCCATAGCTTCAATGCCTCCATCTTGCAGGAACTGCTGACACACTCCAGCCACATGAGGTCTGCCATTGTCCAGCATTATGAGGAACCCAGGGCCAACCGCACCAGCATATGGTCTCACAAGGGGTCTGAGGATCTCATCTCGGTACCTAATGGAAGCCAGGCTACCTCTGGCGAGCACATGGAGGGCTGTGCGGCTCTCCAAAGAAATGCCACCCCACACCATTACTCACCCACTGCCAAACCGGTCATGCTGAAGGATGTCACTCTCCACGGCGTCTCCAGACTCTGTCACGTCTGTCACATGTGCTCAGTGTGAACCTGCTTTCATCTACGAAGAGCACAGGGCGCGAGTGGCAACTTTGCCAATCCTGGTGTTCTGTGGCAAATGCCAAGCGTCCTGCATGGTGTTGGGCTGTGAGCACAACCCCTATCTGTGGACGTCGGGCCCTCATACCACCCTCATGGAGTCGGTATCTAACCGTTTGTGCAGACACATGCACATTTGTGGCCAGCTGGAGGTCATTTTGCAGGGCTCTGGCAGTGCTCCTCCTGTTCCTCCTTTCACAAAGGCGGTGGTAGCGGTCCTGCTGCTGGGTTGTTGCCCTCCTACGGCCCCCTCCACATCTCCTGGTGTACTGGCCTGTCTCCTGGTAGCGCCTCCAGCCTCTGGACACAGCCAACCTTCTTGCCACAGCTCGCATTGATGTGCCATCCTGGATGAGCTGCACTATCTGAGCAACTTCTGTGGGTTGTAGAGTCTGTCTCATGCTACCACGAGTGTGAAAGCACAACCAACATTCAAAAGTGACCAAAACATCAGCCAGAAAGCATTGGTACTGAGATGTGGTCTGTGGTCCCCACCTGCAGAACCACTCCTTTATTGAGGTTGTCTTGATAATTGCCAATAATTTCCATCTATCCTCTATTCCATTTGCACATCAGCATGTGAAATTGATTGTCAATCAGTGTTGCTTCCTAAGTGGACAGTTTGATTTCACAGAAGTTTGATTTACTTGGAGTTATATTCTGTTGTTTTAAGTGTTCCCTTTATTTTTGGAGCAGTTTATATAGATACATACAGTGAGTACGGAAAGTATTCAGACTCCTTTAAATTTTTCACTCTTTGTTTCATTGCAGCCATTTGATAAATTCTAAAAAGTTCATTTTTTTCTCATTAAAGTACACTCAGCACCCCATCTTGACTGAAAAAAACAGCAATATAGAATTTTTTTGCAAATTTATTAAAAAAGAAAAACTGAAATATCACATGGTCATAAGTATTCAGATCCTTTGCTCAGACACTCATATTTAAGTCACATGCTGTCCATTTCCTTGTGATCCTCCTTGAGATGGTTCTACTCCTTCAATGGAGTCCAAATGTGTTTAATTAAACTGATAGGACTTGATTTGGAAAGGCACACACCTGTCTATATAAGACCCCACAGCTCACACTACATGTCAGACCAAATGAGAATCATGAGCTCAAACGAACTGCCCAAGGAGCTCAGAGACCGAATTGTGGCAAGGCACAGATCTAGCCAAGGTTATAAAAGAATTTCTGCATTACCCAAGGTTCATAAGAGCACAGTGGCCTCCATAATCCTTAAATGGAAGAAGTTTGGGACCACCAGAAGTCTTCCTAGACCTGGCCGTCCAGCCAAACTGAGCAATCGTGGGAGAAGAGCCTTGGTGAGAGAGGTAAAGAAGAACCCCAAGATCACTGTGGCTGAGCTCCAGAGATGCAGTAGGGAGATGGGAGAAAGTTCCACATAGTCAACTATCACTGCAGCCCTTCCCCAGTTGGGCCTTTATGGCAGAGTGGCCAGATGGAAGCCTCTCCTCATATGAAAGCCCGCATAGAGTTTGCTCAAAAACACATGAAGGACTCCCAGACTATGAGAAATAAGATTCTCTGGTCTGATGAGACGAAGATAGAACTTTTTGGTGATAATTCTAAGTGGTATGTGTGGAGAAAACCAGGCACTGCTCATCACCTGCCTAATACAATCCCAACAGTGAAACATGGTGGTGGCAGTTGTTAGAACCCTCCTGTTAGTTTTTTCTATTTTGTGGTCATGTGACCTTCTGCCTATTTATTCCAGCTCCGCCCTTCAGGCTTTGCTGGACTTCAGTGTTACTTTGACTCTTAATCTAGCCAGGTGCTTTGTACCTACTGTATCTCTCTAGTTTGTTTGGTCCTTGGACCACTAAGTACTTTTGTCTGTTTGTCTTCTTCTGCTACTACTTCTGCCAGGAGGTGTCCAGTTTTGTCCCAGTCCTTAGTTCTTTTAGGGACCCCTCCCTTTAATCTATAGGTCTGTGTTCAGATTAGCCGCGGACATAGGCGGGTCTGTTTGCAAGGAACAGGTTGCCCGCTGCATCGTAAGGAATCAGCTTAGTCCTATTGTATGGACAGATTTCCTCTCTTTCCTTAGTTCTTGTAGCAGATCATAACAGCAGTATCATGCTATGGGTGTGTTTTTCAGCTGCAGGGACAGGACGACTGGTTGCAATTGAAGGAAACATGAATGCGGCCAAGTACAGAGATATCCTGGATGAAAACCTCTTCCAGAGTGCTCTGCACCTCAGACTTGGCCAAAGGTTCACCTTCCAACAAGACAATGACCCTAAGCACACAGCTAAAATAACAAAGGAGTGGCTTCAGAACAACTATGTGACCATTCTTGACTGGCCCAGCCAGAGCCCTGACCTAAACCCAATTGAGCATCTTTGGAGAGACCTGAAAATGGCTGTCCACCAACGTTTCCCATTCATCCTGACGGAACTGGAGAGGATCTGCAAGGAAGAATGGCAGAGGATCCCAAAATGCTGGTGTGAAAAACTTGTTGCATCATTTCCAAGAAGACTCATGGCTGTACTAGCCCAAAAGGGTGCTTCTACTCAATACTGAGCAAAGGGTCTGAATACTTATGCCCGTGTGATATTTCAGTTTTTCTTTTTTATTAAATTTTGCAAAAATTTCTTCATTTCTGTTTTCTTTCAGACAAGATGGGGTGCAGAGTGGACTTTAATGAGAAAAAAATGAACTTTTTAGAATTTACCAAATGGCTGCAATGAAACAAAGAGTGAAAAATGTAAAGGGGTCTGAATACTTTCCGTACCCAGTGTACATGCATGGAAATAAATGCAGAATTATATTTCTTAATACTGCAGTATCAGATCCTGTCTTGAATTTAACCCCTGTGGTATCCAATGTGAAAATCCACAGGGACTCCCCTGATGAATTACAATTGAGGAAATCATGAATTTTATATTCTCTATCATTACTTAAGGACATAAAACTATCTGTTTTAACCGCATGTAGACACGCTTTGCACCGATTGGCTCCACATCTGAAGAAACCTTTTGTGCTGAGCCAATTTGGTTGTACAGTATTAGTCTCACTCAGGGGTGGATTAAGAGTAGCAAGGGCCCCCTCCACACACCTGATTTATCACGTGACATGTCACATGATCCCCGTGATAGATCATGTGATAGTTCACGGGAAATTAATTTGGCATAATATTAATTGTGCTGCCCCATCTGAGAGCAGCACAATATTGGGGCAGATACCCTGATTCCAGCGATGTGTCACTTTTTCAGCTGCTTGTTGTCATTTTGAGAAAATCACCGTTTTATCTGCTGCAGATCTAGCAGCTCTCTGAATGCTGCGCTCTGTATAGCCCCGCCCACACCACTGATTGGCAGCTTTCTGCCCATGCTCAGTGTACACAGAAATCTACTGATCAGTGATGGGGGTGGGGTCCTACAGAACTTACTAGTCATCTAGTAATAATTACCTTCTGACAAATCAATGATTTTATCAAAACAACACTAAGCAGCCCAGTAAGTGACACATTACTGGAATCAGTGCCTCTAACCCTACATTATGCTGCTCTCAGATTAGGTGGCAAAAACCTGATGACAGATTCCCTTTAAAGGAGCTGTAAACACAAAAAAAGTTTGTATTAAAAAATACAAGCCATTTGTTAAATTAACTTTTTTTCATTGTTAATTCACATTAGACTGTATCTTCAACACTTTTGTCAGCAGGTCTTATTACAGACTCTGAATAGGGCAGCTCTCTCCCTCTCCCTCAGCAGAAAGTCACAGCATGGTTAAAAAACGGGATCTTTTATGATTTTCTCATAATAAATAAAAAAGGACATGCAAGTCCTCCAAACTATTTTCCGTTTCTGTATAGGGGAGGTCCTAAATCTTTCTTGTTCTTTAGTTGATCACATGTCAAAAAGGCAAAGCATTTACTATGAACTCGCCTAAAAAAATATACACTTGGAGAGTAATATCATCATTTGCATGTAAATATTCCTTGACTCTAAGGGCTCGCTCACACTGTCGTATAACACGGCCGAATGCTATGTGATGTTTTATCGGATAGGACTCGGCCCTATGTTATACTATGGGACAGTGCAGATCTGCGATTATTGGCATGAGAAAATAATCTCATTCGATATTCGGACCATGTGCACCCATACAAGTCTACGGGTGCACGTAAAACATTGGACTGCACTCGGATGTCATCCAAGTGCAGTCCGATGAACACTCACAGAGACTATGGAGAAAATGGAGAAATTAAGTTCTCCATCTTCTCCA